>NW_027139265.1:0-300000 GCF_035084215.1 Heptranchias perlo
TGTGGGGAGAGAGAGAGAGAAACACTGGGGGGAGGGAGAGAGAGAGAGAAACACTGGGGGGAGAGAGAGAGAGAGGAACACTGGGGGGAGTGAGAGAGAGAGAAACAGTGGGGGGAGAGAGACAGAGAAACACTGGGGGGAGAGAGAGAGAGAGAAACACTGGGCGGCGAGAGAGAGAGAAACACCGGGGGGAGAGAGAGAGAGAAACACTGGGGGGAGAGAGAGAGAGAGAGAGAATCACTGGGGGCGAGAGAGATAGAGAGAGAGAAACACTGGGGGGAGAGAGAGAGAGAAACTCTGTGGGGTGGAGAGAGAGAGAGAAACACTGCGGGGGCGAGAGAGAGTGAAACAATGGGTGGGGGGTAAGAGAGATAGAGAAACACTGGGGGGTGGAGAGAGAGAGAAACAATGGGGGGAAAGAGAGAGAGAGAAACACTGGGGGGAGAGAGAGAGAGAAAGAGAATCACTGGGCGGAGAGAGATAGAGAGAGAGAAACACCGGGGTGAGAGAGAGAGAGAAGCACTGGGTGGTGGAGAGAGAGAGAGAAAAACTGAGGGGGGAAGAGAGAGAGTGAAACACTGGGGGGGGGGAGAGAGAGAGAGAAACCCTGGGGGGGAGAGAGAGAGAGAAACCCTGGGGGGTGGGAGAGAGAGAGAAACAATGGGGGGGGGGGAGAGAGAGAAACACTGGGGGGAGAGAGAGAGAGAAACACTGGGGAGAGGGAGAGAGAAACACTGGGGGGAGAGACAGAGAGAAACACTGGGGGGAGAGAGAGAGAGAAACACTGGGGGGAGAGAGAGAGAAATACTGGGGGGAGAGAGAGAGAGAGAGAGAAACACTGGGGGAGAGAGAGAGAGAAACACTGGGGGGAGAGAGAGAGAGAAACACTGGGGGGAGAGAGAGAGAGAAACACTGGGGGGAGAGAGAGAGAGAGGAACACTGGGGGGAGTGAGAGCGAGAAACACTGGGGGGAGAGAGAGAGAGAAACACTGGGGAGAGGGAGAGAGAAACACTGGGGGGAGAGAGAGAGAGAAACACTGGGGGAGAGAGAGAGAGAAACACTGGGGGGAGAGAGAGAGAGAAACACTGGGGAGAGGGAGAGAGAAACACTGGGGGGAGAGAGAGAGAGAAACACTGGGGAGAGGGAGAGAGAAACACTGGGGGGAGAGACAGAGAGAAACACTGGGGGGAGAGAGAGAGAGAAACACTGGGGGGAGAGAGAGAGAAATACTGGGGGGAGAGAGAGAGAGAGAGAAACACTGGGGGAGAGAGAGAGAGAAACAGTGGGGGGAGAGAGAGAAAGAGAAACACTGGGCGGCGAGAGAGAGAGAAACACTGGGGAGAGAGAGAGAGAGAAACACTGGGGGGAGAGAGAGAGAGAAACACTGGGGGGAGAGAGAGAGAGAAACACTGGGGGGAGAGAGAGAGAGAAACACTGGGGGGAGAGAGAGAGAGAAACACTGGGGGGAGATAGAGAGAGAAACACTGGGGGGAGAGAGAGAGAGAAACACTGGGGGGAGAGAGAGAAACACTGGGGAGAGAGAGAGAGAGAAACACTGGGGGGAGAGAGAGAGAGAAACACTGGGGGGAGAGAGAGAGAGAATCACTGGGGAGAGGGAGAGAGAAACACTGGGGGGAGAGAGAGAGAGAAACACTGGGGGAGAGAGAGAGAGAAACACTGGGGGGAGAGAGAGAGAGAAACACTGGGGAGAGGGAGAGAGAAACACTGGGGGAGAGAGAGAGAGAAACACTGGGGAGAGGGAGAGAGAAACACTGGGGGGAGAGACAGAGAGAAACACTGGGGGGAGAGAGAGAGAGAAACACTGGGGGGAGAGAGAGAGAAATACTGGGGGGAGAGAGAGAGAGAGAGAAACACTGGGGGAGAGAGAGAGAGAAACACTGGGGGAGAGAGAGAGAGAAACACTGGGGGGAGAGAGAGAGAGAAACACTGGGGGGAGAGAGAGAGAGAAACACTGGGGGGAGAGAGAGAGAGAAACACTGGGGGGAGAGAGAGAGAGAAACACTGGGGGGAGATAGAGAGAGAAACACTGGGGGGAGAGAGAGAGAGAAACACTGGGGGGAGAGAGAGAGAAACACTGGGGGAGAGAGAGAGAGAAACACTGGGGGGGGAGAGAGAGAGAAATACTGGGGGGAGAGAGAGAGAAACACTAGGGGGACAGAGAGACAGAGAAACACTGGCGGGAGAGATAGAGAGAAACACTGGGGGGGAGAGAGAGTGAAACACTGGGGGGGGGGAAGAGAGAGAGAGAAACACTGGGGTGTGGAGAGAGAGAGACACACACTGGGGGGAGAGAGAGAGAGAGAGAAAGACACATTGGGGGTAGAGAGAGAGAGAGAATCACTGGGGGCGTGAGAGATAGAGAGAGAGAAACACTGGGGGGAGAGAGAGAGAGAAACACTGGGGGGTGGAGAGAGAGAGAGAAACTCTGGGGGGGGTAAGAGAGAGAGAGAAACACTGGGGGGTGGAGAGAGAGAGAAACACTGGGGGGAGAGAGAGAGAGAAACACTGGGGGGAGAGAGGGAGAAAGATAATCACTGGGGGGAGAGAGATAGAGAGAGAGAAACACTGGGGGGAGAGAGAGAGAGAAACACTGGGGGGTGGAGAGAGAGAGAGAAACACTGGGGGGTGGAGAGAGAGAGAGAAACCCTGCGGGGGAGAGAGAGAGAGAAACCCTGGGGGGGGGGGGGGGAGAGAGAGAAACACTGCGGGGGGGGAGAGAGAGAGAATCACTGGGGGGGGAGAGAGAGAGAAATACTGCGGGGAGAGAGAGAGAGAGAAACACTGGGGGGAGAGAGAGAGAGAAACACTGGGGAGAGAGAGAGAGAGAGAGAAAGAAACACTGGGGGTAGAGAGAGAGAGAGAAACATTGGGCGGAGAGAGAGAGAGAAACACTGGGCGGAGAGAGAGAGAGAGAGAGAGAAACACTGGGGGGAGAGAGAGAGAGAAACATTGGGCAGAGAGAGAGAGAGAAACACTGGGCGGAGAGAGAGAGAGAAAAACTGGGGGGAGAGAGAGAGAGAAACACGGGGGGAGAGAGAGAGAAACACTGGGGGGAGAGAGAGAGAGAAACACTGGGGGAAGAGAGAGAGAGAAACACTGGGGGGGGAGAGAGAGAGAGAAACACTGGGGAGAGAGAGAGAGAAACACTGGGGGGAGAGAGAGACAGAAAGACTGGGGGGAGAGAGAGAGAGAAACACTGGGGGGAGAGAGAGAGAGAAACACTGGGGGGAGAGAGAGAGAAACAGTGTGGGGAGAGAGAGAGAGAGAAACACTGGGGTGAGAGAGAGAGAGAGAAACACTGGGTGGAGAGAGAGAGAGAAACAATGGGGGGAGAGAGAGAGAAACACTGGGGGGGAGAGAGAGAGAGAAACACTGGGGGGGAGAGAGAGAGAAACACTGGGGGGAGAGAGAGAGAAACACTGGGGGGAGAGAGAGACAGAAAGACTGGGGGGAGAGAGAGAGAGAAACACTGGGGAGAGAGATAGAGATAAACACTGCGGGGAGAGAGAGAGAGAAACACTGGGGGAGAGAGAGAGAGAAACACTGGGGGGAGAGATAGAGAGAAACACTGGGGAGAGGGAGAGAGAAACACTGGGGGGAGAGACAGAGAGAAACACTGGGGGGAGAGAGAGAGAGAAACACTGGGGGGAGAGAGAGAGAAATACTGGGGGGAGAGAGAGAGAGAAACACTGGGGGGAGAGAGAGAGAAACACTGGGGGGAGAGAGAGATAGAGGAACACTGGGGGGAGTGAGAGCGAGAAACACTGGGGGGAGAGAGAGAGAGAAACACTGGGGGGAGAGAGAGAGAGAGAGAGAAACACTGGGGGGAGAGAGAGAGAGAGAAATACTGGGGGGAGAGAGAGAGAAACACTAGGGGGACAGAGAGACAGAGAAACACTGGCGGGAGAGATAGAGAGAAACACTGCGGGGGAGAGAGAGAGAAACACTGGGGGGTGAAGAGAGAGAGAGAAACACTGGGGTGTGGAGAGAGAGAGAGACACACTGGGGGGCGAGAGAGAGAGAGAAAGAAACACTGGGGGTAGAGAGAGAGAGAGAGAATCACTGGGGGCGTGAGAGATAGAGAGAGAGAAACACTGGGGGGAGAGAGAGAGAGAAACACTGGGGGGTGGAGAGAGAGAGAGAAACACTGCGGGGGCGAGAGAGAGTGAAACACTGGGGGGGTAAGAGAGAGAGAGAAACACTGGGGGGTGGAGAGAGAGAGAAACACTGGGGGGGAGAGAGAGAGAGAAACACTGGGTGGAGAGAGGGAGAAAGATAATCACTGGGGGGAGAGAGATAGAGAGAGAGAAACACTGGGGGGAGAGAGAGAGAGAAACACTGGGGGGTGGAGAGAGAGAGAGAAACACTGGGGGGTGGAGAGAGAGAGAGAAACCCTGCGGGGGAGAGAGAGAGAGAAACCCTTGGGGGGGGGGGGAGAGAGAGAGAAACACTGGGGGGGGAGAGAGAGAGAATCACTGGGGGGGGAGAGAGAGAGAGAAACGCTGGGGGAGGGAGAGAGAGAGAAATACTGCGGGGAGAGAGAGAGAGAGAAACACTGGGGGGAGAGAGAGAGAGAAACACTGGGGGGAGAGAGAGAGAAACACTGGGGGGAGAGAGAGAGAGAGAAACACTGGGGGGAGAGAGAGAGAGAAACATTGGTGGGAGAGAGAGAGAAACACTGGTGGGAGAGAGAGAGAAACACTGGGGGAGAGAGAGAGAGAAACACTGGGGGGAAAGAGAGAGAAACACTGGGTGGAGAGAGAGAGAGAAACACTGGGGGAGAGAGAGAGAAACACTGGGGAGAGAGATAGAGATAAACACTGGGGGGAGAGAGAGAGAGAAACACTGGGGGGAGAGAGAGAGAGAGAAACACTGGGGGGAGAGTGAGAGAGAAATACTGTGGGGAGAGAGAGAGAAACACTGGGGGGAGAGAGAGAGAGAGAGAAATACTGGGGGGAGAGAGAGAGAGAGAGAGAAACACTGGGGGGAGAGAGAGAGAGAAACATTGAGGGGAGAGAGAGAGAGAAACACTGGGGGGAGAGAGAGAGAGAAACACTGGGGGGAGAGAGAGAGAGAAACACTGGGGGGAGAGAGAGAGAGAAACACTGGGGGAGAGAGAGAGAGAAACACTGGGGGGAGAGAGAGAGAGAAACACTGGGGGGAGAGAGAGAGAGAAACACTGCGGGGAGAGAGAGAGAGAAATACTGGGGGAGAGAGAGAGAAACACTAGGGGGAGAGAGAGACAGAGAAACAATGGCGGGAGAGATAGAGAGAAACACTGGGGGGGGGGGTGAGAGAGTGAAACTCTGGGGGGAAGAGAGAGAGAGAAACACTGGGGTGTGGAGTGAGGGAGAGAAACACTGGGGGGAGAGAGAGAGAGAAAGAACACTGGGGGGAGAGAGAGAGAGAGAGAGAATCACTGGGGGCGAGAGAGATAGAGAGAGAGAAACACTGGGGGGAGAGAGAGAGAGAAACACGGGGGGAGAGAGAGAGAAACACTGGGGGGAGAGAGAGAGAGAAACACTGGGGGAAGAGAGAGAGAGAAACACTGGGGGGGAGAGAGAGAGAGAAACACTGCGGGGAGAGAGTGCGAAACACTGGGGAGAGAGAGAGAGAAACACTGGGGGGAGAGAGAGACAGAAAGACTGGGGGGAGAGAGAGAGAGAAACACTGGGGGGAGAGAGAGAGAGAAACACTGGGGGGAGAGAGAGAGAAACACTGTGGGTAGAGAGAGAGAGAGAAACACTGGGGTGAGAGAGAGAGAGAAACACTGGGTGGAGAGAGAGAGAGAAACAATGGGGGGAGAGAGAGAGAGAAACACTGGGGGAAGAGAGAGAGAGAAACACTGGGGGGGCGAGAGAGAGAGAAACACCGCGGGGAGAGAGAGCGAAACACTGGGTAGAGAGAGAGAGAAACACTGGGGGGAGAGAGAGTCAGAAAGACTGGGGGGAGAGAGAGAGAGAGAAACACTGGGGGGAGAGAGAGAGAGAAACACTGGGGGGAGAGAGAGAGAAACACTGTGGGGAGAGAGAGAGAGAGAAACACTGGGTGGAGAGAGAGAGAGAAACAATGGGGGGAGAGAGAGAGAAACAATGGGGGGAGAGAGAGAGAAACACTGGGGGGAGAGAGAGAGAAACACTGGGGGGAGAGAGAGAGAAACACTGGGGAGAGAGATAGAGATAAACACTGCGGGGAGAGAGAGAGAGAAACACTGGGGGAGAGAGAGAGAGAAACACTGGGGGGAGAGAGAGAGAGAAACACTGGGGAGAGGGAGAGAGAAACACTGGGGGGAGAGAGAGAGAGAAACACTGGGGGGAGAGAGAGAGAAATACTGGGGGGAGAGAGAGAGAGAAACACTGGGGGGAGAGAGAGAGAGAAACACTGGGGGAGAGAGAGAGAGAAACACTGGGGGGAGAGAGAGAGAGAAACACTGGGGGGAGAGAGAGCGAGAAACACTGGGGGGAGAGAGAGAGAGAAACACTGGGGGGCGAGAGAGAAACACTGGGGGGCGAGAGAGCGAGAGAGAGGAACACTGGGGGGAGAGAGAGAGAGAGAAACACTGGGGGGGGAGAGAGATGAACACTGGGGGGAGAGAGAGAAACACTGGGGGGAGAGAGAGAAACACTGGGGGTTTAGAGAGAGAAACACTGGGGGGAGAGAGAGAGAGAGAAACACTGGGGGGAGAGAGAGAGAAACCCTGGGGGGAGAGAGAGAGAAACACTGGGGAGAGAGAGAGGGAGAGAGACAGAGAGAAACACTGGGTGGAGAGAGAGCGAAACACTAGGGGGAGGGAGAGAGAGAGAAACACTGGGGGAGAGAGAGAGAGAGAAACACTGGGGGAGAGAGAGAGAGAGAAACACTGGGGGGAGTGAGAGCGAGAAACACTGGGGGGAGAGAGAGAGAGAAACACTGGGGGGAGTGAGAGAGAGAGAAACAGTGGGGGGAGAGAGAGAGAGAAACACTGGGGGGAGAGAGAGAGAGAGAAACACTGGGGGGAGAGAGAGAGAGAAACACGGGGGAGGAGAGAGAGAGAGAAACACTGTGGGGAGAGAGAGAGAGAAACACTGGGGGGAGGGAGAGAGAGAAACACGGGGGAGGAGAGAGAGAGAGAAACACTGTGGGGAGAGAGAGAGAGAAACACTGGGGGGAGGGAGAGAGAGAGAGAAACACTGGGGGGAGAGAGAGAGAGAAACACGGGGGAGGAGAGAGAGAGAGAAACACTGTGGGGAGAGAGAGAGAGAAACACTGGGGGGAGGGAGAGAGAGAGAGAAACACTGGGGGGAGAGAGAGAGAGAGGAACACTGGGGGGAGTGAGAGAGAGAGAAACAGTGGGGGGAGAGAGACAGAGAAACACTGGGGGGAGAGAGAGAGAGAGAAACACTGGGCGGCGAGAGAGAGAGAAACACCGGGGGGAGAGAGAGAGAGAAACACTGGGGGGAGAGAGAGAGAGAGAGAGAATCACTGGGGGCGAGAGAGATAGAGAGAGAGAAACACTGGGGGGAGAGAGAGAGAGAAACTCTGTGGGGTGGAGAGAGAGAGAGAAACACTGCGGGGGCGAGAGAGACTGAAACACTGGGTGGGGGGTAAGAGAGATAGAGAAACACTGGGGGGTGGAGAGAGAGAGAAACAATGGGGGGAAAGAGAGAGAGAGAAACACTGGGGGGAGAGAGAGAGAGAAAGAGAATCACTGGGCGGAGAGAGATAGAGAGAGAGAAACACCGGGGTGAGAGAGAGAGAGAAGCACTGGGTGGTGGAGAGAGAGAGAGAAAAACTGAGGGGGGAAGAGAGAGAGTGAAACACTGGGGGGGGGGGAGAGAGAGAAACAATGGGGGGGGGGAGAGAGAGAGAATCATTGGAGGGTGGGGAGAGAGAGAGAAACACTGGGGGGAGAGACAGAGAGAAACACTGGGGGGAGAGAGAGAGAGAAACACTGGGGGGAGAGGGAGAGAGAAACACTGGGGGGAGAGACAGAGAGAAACACTGGGGGGAGAGAGAGAGAGAAACACTGGGGGGAGAGAGAGAGAAATACTGGGGGGAGAGAGAGAGAGAGAGAGAAACACTGGGGGAGAGAGAGAGAGAAACACTGGGGGGAGAGAGAGAGAAACACTGGGGGGAGAGAGAGAGAGAAACACTGGGGGGAGAGAGAGAGAGAAACACTGGGGGGAGAGAGAGAGAGAGGAACACTGGGGGGAGTGAGAGCGAGAAACACTGGGGGGAGAGAGAGAGAGAAACACTGGGGGGAGAGAGAGAGAGAAACACTGGGGGGAGCGAGAGAAAGAGAAACACTGGGCGGCGAGAGAGAGAGAAACACTGGGGAGAGAGAGAGAGAGAAACACTGGGGGGAGAGAGAGAGAGAAACACTGGGGGGAGAGAGAGAGAGAAACACTGGGGGGAGAGAGAGAGAGAAACACTGGGGGGAGAGAGAGAGAGAAACACTGGGGGGAGATAGAGAGAGAAACACTGGGGGGAGAGAGAGAGAGAAACACTGGGGGGAGAGAGAGAGAGAAACACTGGGGGAGAGAGACAGAGAAACACTGGCGGGAGAGATAGAGAGAAACACTGGGGGGGAGAGAGAGTGAAATACTGGGGGGGGGAAGAGAGAGAGAGAAACACTGGGGTGTGGAGAGAGAGAGACACACACTGGGGGGAGAGAGAGAGAGAGAGAAAGAAACACTGGGGGTAGAGAGAGAGAGAGAATCACTGGGGGCGTGAGAGATAGAGAGAGAGAAACACTGGGGGGAGAGAGAGAGAGAAACACTGGGGGGTGGAGAGAGAGAGAGAAACACTGGGGGGTGGAGAGAGAGAGAGAAACCCTGCGGGGGAGAGAGAGAGAGAAACCCTGGGGGGGGGGAGAGAGAGAGAAACACTGGGGGGGAGGGAGAGAGAGAGAATCAATGGGGGGAGAGAGAGAGAAACACTGGGGGGAGAGAGAGAGAAACACTGGGGGGAGAGAGAGAGAGAAACATTGGGGGTAGGGAGAGAGAGAGAAACACTGGGGGGAGAGAGAGAGAAACACTGGGGGGAGAGAGAGAGAAACACTGGGGGGAGAGAGAGAAACACTGGAGGGAGAGAGAGAGAAACACTGGGGGGAGAGAGAGAGAGAGAAACACTGGGGGGAGAGAGAGAGAAACACTGGGGGGAGAGAGAGAGAAACACTGGGGGGAGAGAGAGAGAGAAACATTGGGGGTTGGGAGAGAGAGAGAAACACTGGGGGGAGAGAGAGAGAAACACTGGGGGGAGAGAGAGAGAAACACTGGGGGGAGAGAGAGAGAAACACTGGGGGGAAAAAGAGAGAAACACTGGAGGGAGAGAGAGAGAAACACTGGGGGGAGAGAGAGAGAGAAACACTGGGGGGAGAGAGAGAGAAACACTGGGGGAGAGAGAGAGAAACACTGGGGAGAGAGAGAGAGAGAAACACTGGGGGGAGAGAGAGAGAGAAACACTGGGGGAGAGAGAGAGAGAAACACTGGGTGGAGAGAGAGATAGAAACACTGGGTGAGAGAGAGAGAAAAACTGGGGGAGAGAGAGAGAAACACTGGGGAGAGAGAGAGAGAGAAACACTGGTGGGAGAGAGAGAGAGAAACACTGGGGGAGAGAGAGAGAAACACTGGGGGGAGAGAGAGAGAGAAACACTGGGGGGAGAGAGAGAGAGAGAGAAACAGTGGGGGGAGAGCGAGAGAGAAACAGTGGGGGCAGAGAGAGAGAGAGAAACACTGGGCGGCGAGAGAGAGAGAAACACTGGGGGGAGAGAGAGGGAGAGAAACACTGGGGGGAGAGAGAGAGAGAAACACTGGGGGGGAGAGAGAGAGAAACACTGTGGGGAGAGAGAGAGAGAAACACTGGGGGGAGAGAGAGAGAGAGAAACACTGGGGGGAGAGAGAGAGAGAGGAACACTGGGGGGAGTGAGAGAGAGAGAAACAGAGGGGGAGAGAGAGATAGAAACACTGGGGGGAGAGAGAGTGAGAGAAACACTGGGCGGCGAGAGAGAGAGAAACACTGGGGGGAGAGAGAGAGAGAAACACTGGGGGGAGAGAGAGAGAGAGAGAATCACTGGGGGCGAGAGAGATAGAGAGAAAGAAACACTGGGGGGAGAGAGAGAGAGAAACTCTGGGGGGTGGAGAGAGAGAGAGAAACACTGCGGGGGCGAGAGAGAGTGAAACACTGGGTGGGGGGTAAGAGAGAGAGAGAAACACTGGGGGGTGGAGAGAGAGAGAGAAACACTGGGGGGAGAGAGAGAGAGAGAAACACTGGGGGGAGAGAGAGAGAGAAAGAGAATCACTGGGCGGAGAGAGATAGAGAGAGAGAAACACCGGGGTGAGAGAGAGAGAGAAGCACTGGGTGGTGGAGAGAGAGAGAAACGCTGGGGGGTGGAGAGAGAGAGAGAAACACTGGGGGGGAAGAGAGAGAGTGAAACACTGGGGGGGGGAGAGAGAGAGAGAAACACTGGGGGGGGGAGAGAGAGAGAGAAACCCTGGTGGGGAGAGAGAGAGAGAAACCCTGGGGGGTGGGAGAGAGAGAGAAACACTGGGGGGGGGGGAGAGAGAGAGAGAATCACTGGGGGGTGGGGAGAGAGAGAGAGAGAAACGCTGGGGGGAGGGAGAGATAGAGAAACACTGGGGGGAGAGAGAGAGAGAGAAACACTGGGGGGAGAGAGAGAGAGAGAAACACAGGGGGGAGAGAGAGAGAGAAACACTGGGGGGAGAAAGAGAGAGAGAAACACTGGGGGGAGAGAGAGAGAAACATTGGGGGTAGGGAGAGAGAGAGAAACACTGGGGGGAGAGAGAGAGAAACACTGGGGGGAGAGTGAGATAAACACTGGGGTTGAGAGAGAGAGAAACACTGGGGGATGAGAGAGAGAAACTCTGGGGGGAGAGAGAGAAACACTGGGGGGGGGAGAGAGAGAAACACTGGGTGGAGAGAGAGAAACACTGGGGGGAGAGAGAGAAACACTGGGGGGAGAGAGAGAAACAATGGGGGGTTGGAGAGAGAAACACTGGGGGGAAAGAGTGAGAAACACTGGGGGGAGAGAGAGAGAAACCCTGGGGGGAGAGAGAGAGAAACACTGGGGAGAGCGAGAGAGGGAGAGAGAGAGAGAGAAACACTGGGTGGAGAGAGAGAGAAACACTGGGGGGAGGGAGAGAGAGAGAAACACTGGGGGGAGTGAGAGAGAGAGAAACAGTGGGGGGAGAGAGAGAGAGAAACACTGGGGGGAGAGAGAGAGAGGAACACTAGGGGGAGTGAGAGAGAGAGAAACAGTGGGGGGAGAGAGAGAGAGAAACAGTGGGGGGAGAGAGAGAGAGAAACACTGGGGGGAGAGAGAGAGAGAGAAACACTGGGCGGCGAGAGAGAGAGAAACACTGGGGGGAGAGAGAGCTAGAAACACGGGGGGGGGGGAGAGAGAGAGAAACACTGGGGGAAGAGAAATACTGGGGGGAGAGAGAGAGAAACACTGGGGAGTGAGAGAGGGAGAGAGAGAGAGAGAAACACTGGGTGGAGAGAGAGAGAAACACTGGGGGGAGGGAGAGAGAGAGAAACACTGGGGGAGAGGGAGAGAGAGAAACACTGGGGTGAGAGAGAGAGAGAGAAACACTGGGGGGAGTGAGAGCGAGAAACACTGGGGGGAGAGAGAGAGAGAAACACTGGGGGGAGAGAGAGAGAGGAACACTGGGGGGAGTGAGAGAGAGAAACAGTGGGGGGAGAGAGAGAGAGAAACACTGGGGGGAGAGAGAGAGAGAGAGAAACACTGGGGGGAGTGAGAGCGAGAAACACTGGGGGGAGAGAGAGAGAGAAACACGGGGGGGGAGAGAGAGAGAAACACTGTGGGGAGAGAGAGAGAGAAACACTGGGGGGAGAGAGAGAGAGAGAAACACTGGGGGGAGAGAGAGAGAGAGGAACACTGGGGGGAGTGAGAGAGAGAGAAACAGAGGGGAAGAGAGAGATAGAAACACTGGGGGGAGAGAGAGTGAGAGAAACACTGGGCGGCGAGAGAGAGAGAAACACTGGGGGGAGAGAGAGAGAGAAACACTGGGGGGAGAGAGAGAGAGAGAGAGAGAATCACTGGGGGCGAGAGAGATAGAGAGAAAGAAACAATGGGGGGAGAGAGAGAGAGAAACTCTGGGGGGTGGAGAGAGAGAGAGAAACACTGCGGGGGCGAGAGAGAGTGAAACACTGGGTGGGGGGTAAGAGAGAGAGAGAAACACTGGGGGGTGGAGAGAGAGAGAGAAACACTGGGGGGAGAGAGAGAGAGAGAAACACTGGGGGGAGAGAGAGAGAGAAAGAGAATCACTGGGCGGAGAGAGATAGAGAGAGAGAAACACCGGGGTGAGAGAGAGAGAGAAGCACTGGGTGGTGGAGAGAGAGAGAAACACTGGGGGTGGGAGAGAGAGAGAAACACTGGGGGTGGGAGAGAGAGAGAGAATCACTGGGGGGTGGGGAGAGAGAGAGAGAGAAACGCTGGGGTGAGGGAGAGAGAGAGAAACACTGGGGGGAGAGAGAGAGAGAGAAACACTGGGGGGAGAGAGAGAGAGAGAGAAACACAGGGGGGAGAGAGAGAGAGAAACACTGGGGGGAGAAAGAGAGAGAGAAACACTGGGGGGAGAGAGAGAGAAACATTGGGGGTAGGGAGAGAGAGAGAAACACTGGGGGGAGAGAGAGAGAAACACTGGGGGGAGAGAGAGAGAAACACTGGGGGGAGAGTGAGAGAAACACTGGGGGGAGAGAGAGAGAAACACTGGGGGAAGAGAGAGAGAAACTCTGGGGGGAGAGAGAGAAACACTGGGGGGGGAGAGAGAAACACTGGGGAGAGCGAGAGAGAAACACTGGGGAGAGAGAGAGGGAGAGAGAGAGAGAGAAACACTGGGTGGAGAGAGAGAGAAACACTGGGGGGAGGGAGAGAGAGAGAAACACTGGGGGAGAGAGAGAGAGAGAAACACGGGGGTGAGAGAGAGAGAGAAACACTGGGGGGGGAGTGAGAGCGAGAAACACTGGGGGGAGAGAGAGAGAGAAACACTGGGGGGAGAGATAGAGAGAGGAACACTGGGGGGAGTGAGTGAGAGAGAAACAGTGGGGGGAGAGAGAGAGAGAAACACTGGGGGGAGAGAGAGAGAGAGAAACACTGGGCGGCGAGAGAGAGAGAAACACTGGGGAGAGAGAGAGAGAAACACGGGGGGGAGAGAGAGAGAGAAACACTGTGGGGAGAGAGAGAGAGCAACACTGGGGGGAGAGAGAGAGAGAGAAACACTGGGGGGAGAGAGAGAGAGAGACATACTGGGGTGAGAGAGAGAGAGAAACACTGGGGAGAGAGAGAGAGAAACACTGAGGGGAGAGAGAGAGTGAAACACTGGGGGGAGAGAGAGAGAAAAACACTGGGGGGAGAGAGAGAGAGAAACACTGGGGGAGAGAGAGAGAGAAACACTGGGGGGAGAGAGAGAAACACTGGGGGAGAGAGAGCGAGAAACACTGGGGGGAGAGAGAGAGAGAAATACTGGGGGGAGAGAGAGAGAATCACTAGTGGGAGAGAGAGACAGAGAAACACTGGCGGGAGAGATAGAGAGAAACACTGGGGGGAGAGAGAGTGAAACACTGGGGGGGGAAGAGAGAGAGAGAAACACTGGGGTGTGGAGAGAGAGAGAGAAACACTGGGGGAGAGAGAGGGAGAGAAAGAAACACTGGGGGTAGAGAGAGAGAGAATCACTGGGGGCGTGAGAGATAGAGAGAGAGAAACACTGGGGGAGAGAGAGAGAGTGAAACACTGGGGGGGTGAAGAGAGAGAGAGAAACACTGGGGGGTGGAGAGAAAGAGAAACACTGGGGGGGGGGAGAGAGAGAGAGAAACACTGCGGGGGCGAGAGTGAGTGAAACACTGGGGGGGTGAAGAGAGAGAGAGAAACACTGTGGGGTGGAGAGAAAGAGAAACACTGGGGGGGGGGGAGAGAGAGAGAGAAACACTGGGGGGAGAGAGAGAGAGAAACACTGGGGGGAGAGAGAGAGAGAAACACTGGGGAGAGCGAGAGAGAAATACTGGGGGAAGAGAAATACTGGGGGGAGAGAGAGAGAGAAACACTGGGGGGAGAGAGAGAGAAACACTGGGGGGAGAGAGAGAGAGAAATACTGGGGGGAGAGAGAGTGAAACACTGGGGGGGGGAAGAGAGAGAGAGAAACACTGGGGTGTGGAGAGAGAGAGACACACACTGGGGGGAGAGAGAGAGAGAAACACTGGGGGGAGAGAGAGTGAAACACTGGGGGGGGAAGAGAGAGAGAGAAACACTGGGGTGTGGAGAGAGAGAGAGAAACACTGGGGGGAGAGAGAGAGAGAGAAAGAAACACTGGGGGTAGAGAGAGAGAGAATCACTGGGGGCGTGAGAGATGGAGAGAGAGAAACACTGGGGGAGAGAGAGAGAGTGAAACACTGGGGGGTGGAGAGAGAGAGAGAAACACTGCGGGGGCGAGAGTGAGTGAAACACTGGGGGGGTTAAGAGAGAGAGAGAAACACTGGGGGGTGGAGAGAAAGAGAAACACTGGGGGGGGGGAGAGAGAGAGAGAAACACTGGGGGGAGAGAGAGAGAGAAACACTGGGGGGAGAGAGAGAGAGAAACACTGGGGAGAGCGAGAGAGAAATAGTGGGGGAAGAGAGAGAGAGAGAGAAACACTGGGGTGAGAGAGAGAGAGAGAAACACTGGGGGGAGTGAGAGCGAGAAACACTGGGGGGAGAGAGAGAGAGAGGAACACTGCGGGGAGTGAGAGAGAGAGAAACAGTGGGGGGAGAGAGAGAGAGAAACACTGGGGGGAGAGAGAGAGAAACACTGGGCGGCGAGAGAGAGAGAAACACTGGGGGGAGAGAGAGAGAGAAACACGGGGGGGAGAGAGAGAGAGAAACACTGTGGGGAGAGAGAGAGAAACACTGGGGGGAGGGAGAGAGAGAGAGAAACACTGGGGGGAG
This sequence comes from Heptranchias perlo, assembly GCF_035084215.1. Taxonomy (NCBI): domain Eukaryota; kingdom Metazoa; phylum Chordata; class Chondrichthyes; order Hexanchiformes; family Hexanchidae; genus Heptranchias; species Heptranchias perlo. The sequence goes on from NW_027139265.1 coordinate 14,960, forward strand.
TGAGAGAGAGAGAAACAGTGGGGGGAGAGAGACAGAGAAACACTGGGGGGAGAGAGAGAGAGAGAAACACTGGGCGGCGAGAGAGAGAGAAACACTGGGGGGAGAGAGAGAGAGAAACACTGGGGGGAGAGAGAGAGAGAGAGAATCACTGGGGGCGAGAGAGATAGAGAGAGAGAAACACTGGGGGGAGAGAGAGAGAGAACATCTGGGGGGTGGAGAGAGAGAGAGAGACACTGCGGGGGCGAGAGAGAGTGAAACACTGGGTGGGGGGTAAGAGAGATAGAGAAACACTGGGGGTAGAGAGAGAGAGAGAAACACTGGGGGGAGAGAGAGAGAGAGAAACACTGGGGGGAGAGAGAGAGAGAAAGAGAATCACTGGGCGGAGAGAGATAGAGAGAGAGAAACACCGGGGTGAGAGAGAGAGAGAAGCACTGGGTGGTGGAGAGAGAGAGAAACAGTGGGGGGTGGAGAGAGAGAGAGAAACACTGGGGGGGGGGAGAGAGAGAGTGAAACACTGGGGGGGGGAGAGAGAGAGAGAAACGCAAGGGGGAGGGAGAGAGAGAGAAACACTGGGGGGAGAGAGAGAGAGAGAAACACTGGGGGGAGAGAGAGAGAGAGAAACACAGGGGGGAGAGAGAGAGAAAAACACTGGGGGGAGAAAGAGAGAGACAAACACTGGGGGGGAGAGAGAGAGAAACATTGGGGGGAGAGAGAGAGAAACACTGGGGGGAGAGAGAGAGAAACACTGGGGGGAGAGAGAGAGAAACACTGGGGGGAGAGAGAGAGAAACACTGGGGGGAGAGAGAGAGAAAAACACTGGGGGGAGTGAGAGAGAGAAACACTGGGGGGAGAGTGAGAGAAACACTGGGGGGAGAGAGAGTGAAACACTGGGGGAAGAGAGAGAAACGCTGGGGGGGGAGAGAAAGAAACACTGGGGGGAGAGAGAGAAACACTGGGGGGAGAGAGAGAAACACTGGGAGGTTAGAGAGAGAAACATTGGGGGGAGAGAGTGAGAAACACTGGGGGGAGAGAGAGAGAAACCCTGGGGGGAGAGAGCGAGAAACACTGGGGAGAGAGAGAGGGAGAGCGAGAGAAACACTGGGTGGAGAGAGAGAGAAACACTGGGGGGAGGGAGAGAGAGAGAAACACTGGGGGAGAGAGAGAGAGAGAAACACTGGGGTGAGAGAGAGAGAAACACTGGGGGGAGAGAGAGAGAAACACTGGGGGGAGGGAGAGAGAGAGAAACACTGGGGGAGAGAGAGAGAGAGAAACACTGGGGTGAGAGAGAGAGAGAAACACTGGGGGGAGTGAGAGCGAGAAACACTGGGGGGAGAGAGAGAGAGAAACACTGGGGGGAGAGAGAGAGAGAGGAACACTGGGGGGAGTGAGAGAGAGAGAAACAGTGGGGGGAGAGAGAGAGAGAAACACTGGGGGGAGAGAGAGAGAGAGAAACACTGGGCGGCGAGAGAGAGAGAAACACTGGGGGGAGAGAGAGAGAAACACTGGGGGGAGAGAGAGAGAAACACGGGGGGGAGAGAGAGAGAGAAACACTGTGGGGAGAGAGAGAGAGAAACACTGTGGGGAGAGAGAGATAGAGAGAAACACTGGGGGGAGAGAGAGAGAGAGAAATACTGGGGTGAGAGAGAGAGAGAGAGAAACACTGGGGAGAGAGAGAGAGAAACACTGAGGGGAGAGAGAGAGTGAAATACTGGGGGAAGAGAAATACTGGGGGGAGAGAGAGAGAAACACTGGGGAGAGAGAGAGGGAGAGAGAGAGAGAGAAACACTGGGTGGAGAGAGAGAGAAACACTGGGGGGAGGGAGAGAGAGAGAATCACTAGTGGGAGAGAGAGAGAAACACTGGGGAGAGCGAGAGAGAAATACTGGGGGAAGAGAAATACTGGGGGGAGAGAGAGAGAGAAACACTGGGGAGAGAGAGAGGGAGAGAGAGAGAGAGAAACACTGGGTGGAGAGAGAGAGAAACACTGGGGGGAGGGAGAGAGAGAGAAACACTGGGGGAGAGAGAGAGAGAAACACTGGGGTGAGAGAGAGAGAGAGAAACACTGGGGGGAGTGAGAGCGAGAAACACTGGGGGGAGAGAGAGAGAGAAACACTGGGGGGAGAGAGAGAGAGAGGAACACTGGGGGGAGTGAGAGAGAAAGAAACACTGGGGGGAGAGAGAGAGAGAGAAACACTGGGGGGAGAGAGAGAGAGAGAAACACTGGGCGGCGAGAGAGAGAGAAACACTGGGGGGAGAGAGAGAGAGAAACACGGGGGGGGAGAGAGAGAGAGAAACACTGTGGGGAGAGAGAGAGAGAAACACTGGGGGGGAGAGAGAGAGAGAGAGAAACACTGGGGGGAGAGAGAGAGAGAGGAACACTGGGGGGAGTGAGAGAGAGAGAAACAGAGGGGGAGAGAGAGAGAGAAACACTGGGGGGAGAGAGAGAGAGAGAAACACTGGGCGGCGAGAGAGAGAGAAACACTGGGGGGAGAGAGAGAGAGAAACACTGGGGGGAGAGAGAGAGAGAAACACTGGGGGGAGAGAGAGAGAGAAACTCTGGGGGGTGGAGAGAGAGAGAGAGAAACACTGCGGGGGCGAGAGAGAGTGAAACACTGGGTGGGGGTTAAGAGAGAGAGAGAAACACTGGGGGGTGGAGAGAGAGAGAGAAACACTGGGGGGAGAGAGAGAGAGAGAAACACTGGGGGGAGAGAGAGAGAGAAAGAGAATCACTGGGCGGAGAGAGATAGAGAGAGAGAAACACCGGGGTGAGAGAGAGAGAGAAGCAGTGGGTGGTGGAGAGAGAGAGAAACACTGGGGGGAGAGAGAGAGAGAAACACTGGGGGGAGAGAGAGAGAGAGAAATACTGGGGTGAGAGAGAGAGAGAGAGAGAGAAACACTGGGGAGAGAGAGAGAGAAACACTGAGGGGAGAGAGAGAGTGAAACACTGGGGGGAGGGAGAGAGAAAAACACTGGGCGAGAGAGAGAGAGCAACACTGGGGGGAGAGAGAGAGAGAAACACTGGGGGAGAGAGAGAGAGAAACACTGGGGGGAGAGAGAGAGAGAAACACTGGGGGAGAGAGAGCGAGAAACACTGGGGGGAGAGAGAGAGAGAAATACTGGGGGGAGAGAGAGGGAATCACTAGTGGGAGAGAGAGACAGAGAAACACTGGCGGGAGAGATAGAGAGAAACACTGGGGGGGAGAGAGAGTGAAACACTGGGGGGGGGAAGAGAGAGAGAGAAACACTGGGGTGTGGAGAGAGAGAGAGAAACACTGGGGGGAGAGAGAGAGAGAGAGAAAGAAACACTGGGGGTAGAGAGAGAGAGAGAATCACTGGGGGCGTGAGAGATAGAGAGAGAGAAACACTGGGGGGAGAGAGAGAGAGAGAAACACTGGGGGGTGGAGAGAGAGAGAGAAACACTGCGGGGGCGAGAGTGAGTGAAACACTGGGGGGGTTAAGAGAGAGAGAGAAACACTGGGGGGTGTAGAGAAAGAGAAACACTGGGGGGGGGGAGAGAGAGAGAGAAACACTGGGCGGCGAGAGAGAGAGAAACACTGGGGGGAGAGAGAGAGAGAAACACGGGGGGGAGAGAGAGAGAGAAACACTGGGGGAGAGAGAGAGAGAAACACTGGGGGGAGAGAGAGAGAGAGAAATACTGGGGTGAGAGAGAGAGAGAGAGAAACACTGGGGAGAGAGAGAGAGAGAAACACTGAGGGGAGAGAGAGAGAGAAACACTGGGGGGAGAGAGAGAGAAAAACACTGGGGGGAGTGAGAGAGCAACACTGGGGGGAGAGAGAGAGAGAAACACTGGGGGGAGAGAGAGAGAGAAACACTGGGGGGAGAGAGAGAGAAACACTAGGGGGAGAGAGAGACAGAGAAACACTGGCGGGAGAGATAGAGAGAAACACTGGGGGGGAGAGAGAGTGAAACACTGGGGGGGAGAGAGAGAGAAACACTGGGGGTAGAGAGAGAGAGAGAAACACTCGGGGGAGAGAGAGAGAGAGAAACACTGGGGGGAGGGAGAGAGAGAGAAACACTGGGGGTAGAGAAAGAGAGAGAAACACTCGGGGGAGAGAGAGAGAGAAACACGGGGGGGGAGAGAGTGAGAGAAACACTGGGGGGAGAGAGTGAGAGAAACACGGGGGGGGAGAGAGTGAGAGAAACACTGGGGGGAGAGAGTGAGAGAAACACTGGGGGGAGAGAGAGAGAGAAATACTGGGGTGAGAGAGAGAGATAGAGAAACACTGGGGAGAGAGAGAGAGAAACAGTGAGGGGAGAGAGAGAGAGAAACACTGGGGGGAGAGAGAGGGAAAAACACTGGGGGGAGAGAGAGAGAAAAACACTGGGGGGAGAGAGAGAGAGAAACACTGGGGGGAGAGAGAGAGAGAAACACTGGGGGGAGAGAGAGAGAGAAACACTGGGGGAGAGAGAGAGAGAAACACTGGGGGGAGAGAGAGAGAGAAATACTGGGGGGAGAGAGAGAGAGACACTCGGGGGAGAGAGAGACAGAGAAACACTGGCGGGAAAGATAGAGAGAAACACTGGGGGGGAGAGAGAGTGAAACACTGGGGTCTGGAGAGAGAGAGAATCACTGGGGGCGAGAGAGATAGAGAGAGAGAAACACTGGGGGGAGAGAGAGAGAGAAACTCTGGGGGGTGGAGAGAGAGAGAGAGACACTGCGGGGGCGAGAGAGAGTGAAACACTGGGTGGGGGGTAAGAGAGATAGAGAAACACTGGGGGTAGAGAGAGAGAGAGAAACACTGGGGGTAGAGAGAGAGAGAGAAACACTGGGGGGAGAGAGAGAGAGAGAAACACTGGGGGGAGAGAGAGAGAGAAAGAGAATCACTGGGCGGAGAGAGATAGAGAGAGAGAAACACCGGGGTGAGAGAGAGAGAGAAGCACTGGGGGGTGGAGAGAGAGAGAGAAACACTGGGGGGGGGGGGGGGAGAGAGAGAGTGAAACACTGGGGGGGGGAGAGAGAGAGAGAAACCCTGGGGGGGAGAGAGAGAGAGAAACCCTGGGGGGTGGGAGAGAGAGAGAAACTCTGGGGGGGGGGGGAGAGAGAGAGAGAATCACTGGAGGGTGGGGAGAGAGAGAGAGAGAAACGCTGGGGGGAGGGAGAGAGAGAGAAACACTGGGGGGAGAGAGAGAGAGAGAAACACTGGGGGGAGAGAGAGAGAAAAACACTGGGGGGAGAAAGAGAGAGAGAAACACTGGGGGGAGAGAGAGAGAAACATTGGGGGTAGGGAGAGAGAGAGAAACACTGGGGGGAGAGAGAGAGAAACACTGGGGGGAGAGAGAGAGAAACACTGGGGGGAGAGAGAGAGAAACACTGGGGGGAGAGAGAGAGAAACAATGGGGGGAGAGAGAGAGAAAAACACTGGGGGGAGAGTGAGAGAAACACTGGGGGGAGAGTGAGAGAAACACTGGGGGGAGAGAGAGTGAAACACTGGGGGAAGAGAGAGAAACGCTGGGGTGAGAGAGAGAGAGAAACACTGGGGGGAGTGAGAGCGAGAAACACTGGGGGGAGAGAGAGAGAGAAACACTGGGGGGAGAGAGAGAGAGGGGAACACTGGGGGGAGTGAGAGAGAGAGAGAAACAGTGGGGGGAGAGAGAGAGAGAAACACTGGGGGGAGAGAGAGAGAGAAACACTGGGGGGAGAGAGAGATAGAGAGAAACACTGGGGGGAGAGAGAGAGAGAGAAATACTGGGGTGAGAGAGAGAGAGAGAGAAACACTGGGGAGAGAGAGAGAGAAACACTGAGGGGAGAGAGAGAGTGAAATACTGGGGGGAGAGAGAGAGAAAAACACTGGGGGGAGAGAGAGAGAGCAACACTGGGGGGAGAGAGAGAGAGAAACACTGGAGGGAGAGAGAGAGAGAAACACTGGGGGGAGAGAGAGAGAGAAACACTGGGGGAGAGAGAGCGAGAAACACTGGGGGGAGAGAGAGAGAGAAATACTGGGGGTAGAGAGAGAGAATCACTAGTGGGAGAGAGAGAGAAACACTGGGGAGAGCGAGAGAGAAATACTGGGGGAAGAGAGAGAGAAACACTGGGGAGAGAGAGAGAGAAACACTGGGGGGAGGGAGAGAGAGAGAAACACTGGGGGAGAGAGAGAGAGAAACACTGGGGGGAGAGAGAGAGAAACACTGGGGAGAGAGAGAGAGAAACACTGGGGGGAGGGAGAGAGAGAGAAACACTGGGGGAGAGAGAGACAAACACTGGGGGGAGGGAGAGAGAGAGAAACACTGGGGGAGAGAGAGAGAGAAACACTGGGGTGAGAGAGAGAGAGAGAAACACTGGGGGGAGTGAGAGAGAGAAACACTGGGGGAAGAGAGAGAGAGAAACACTGGGGGGAGGGAGAGAGAGAGAAACACTGGGGGAGAGAGAGAGAGAAACACTGGGGAGAGCGAGAGAGAGAGAGAGAGAGAGAAACACTGGGTGGGGAGAGAGAGAGAAACACTGGGGGGAGGGAGAGAGAGAGAAACACTGGGGTAGAGAGAGAGAGAGGAACACTGGGGGGAGTGAGAGAGAGAGAAACACTGGGGGGAGAGAGAGAGAGAGAAACACTGGGGGAGAGAGAGAGAGAAACACTGGGGGGAGAGAGAGAGAGAAATACTGGGGGGAGAGAGAGAGAGAAATACTGGGGAGAGAGAGAGAGAGAAACACTGGGGGGAGTGAGAGCGAGAAACACTGGGGGAGAGAGAGAGAGAGAAACACTGGGGGGAGAGAGAGGGAGAGAGAGAGAGAGAAACACTGGGTGGAGAGAGAGAGAGAAACACTGGGGGGAGGGAGAGAGAGAGAAACACTGGGGGAGAGAGAGAGAGAAACACTGGGGTGAGAGAGAGAGCGAGAAACACTGGGGGGAGTGAGAGCGAGAAACACTGGGGGGAGAGAGAGAGAGAAACACTGGGGGGAGAGAGAGAGAGAGGAACACTGGGGGGAGTGAGAGAGAGAGAAACACTGGGGGGAGAGAGAGAGAGAGAAACACTGGGGGGAGAGAGAGAGAGAAATACTGGGGGGAGAGAGAGAGAAACACTGGGGAGAGAGAGAGGGAGAGAGAGAGAGAGAAACACTGTGTGGAGAGAGAGAGAGAAACACTGTGGGGAGGGAGAGAGAGAGAAACACTGGGGGAGAGAGAGAGAGAAACACTGGGGTGAGAGAGAGAGCGAGAAACACTGGGGGGAGTGAGAGCGAGAAACACTGGGGGGAGAGAGAGAGAGAAACACTGGGGGGAGAGAGAGAGAGAGGAACACTGGCGGGAGTGAGAGAGAGAGAAACACTGGGGGGAGAGAGAGAGAGAGAAACACTGGGGGGAGAGAGAGAGAGAGAAACACTGGGCGGCGAGAGACAGAGAAACACTGGGGGGAGAGAGAGAGAGAAACACGGGGGGGAGAGAGAGAGAGAGAGAAACACTGGGGGGAGAGAGAGAGAGAGGAACACTGGGGGGAGTGAGAGAGAGAGAAACAGAGGGGGAGAGAGAGAGAGAAACACTGGGGGGAGAGAGAGAGATAGAAACACTGGGCGGCGAGAGAGAGAGAAACACTGGGCGGCGAGAGAGAGAGAGAAACACTGGGGGGAGAGAGAGAGAGAAGCAGTGGGTGGTGGAGAGAGAGAGAAACACTGGGGGGAGAGAGAGAGAGAAACACTGGGGGGAGAGAGAGAGAGAGAAATACTGGGGTGAGTGAGAGAGAGAGAGAGAGAAACACTGGGGAGAGAGAGAGAGAAACACTGAGGGGAGAGAGAGAGTGAAACACTGGGGGGAGGGAGAGAGAAAAACACTGGGGGGAGAGAGAGAGAGCAACACTGGGGGGAGAGAGAGAGAGAAACACTGGGGGGGAGAGAGAGAGAGAAACACTGGGGGGAGAGAGAGAGAGAAACACTGGGGGAGAGAGAGCGAGAAACACTGGGGGGAGAGAGAGAGAGAAATACTGGGGGGAGAGAGAGGGAATCACTAGTGGGAGAGAGAGACAGAGAAACACTGGCGGGAGAGATAGAGAGAAACACTGGGGGGGAGAGAGAGTGAAACACTGGGGGGGGGGAGAGAGAGAGAGAAACACTGGGGTGTGGAGAGAGAGAGAGAAACACTGGGGGGAGAGAGAGAGAGAGAGAAAGAAACACTGGGGGTAGAGAGAGAGAGAGAATCACTGGGGGCGTGAGAGATAGAGAGAGAGAAACACTGGGGGGAGAGAGAGAGAGAGAAACACTGGGGGGTGGAGAGAGAGAGAGAAACACTGCGGGGGCGAGAGTGAGTGAAACACTGGGGGGGTTAAGAGAGAGAGAGAAACACTGGGGGGTGTAGAGAAAGAGAAACAATGGGGGGGGGAGAGAGAGAGAGAAACACTGGGCGGCGAGAGAGAGAGAAACACTGGGGGGAGAGAGAGAGAGAAACACGGGGGGGAGAGAGAGAGAGAAACACGGGGGGGAGAGAGAGAAACACTGGGGGAGAGAGAGAGAGAAACACTGGGGGGAGAGAGAGAGAGAGAAATACTGGGGTGAGAGAGAGAGAGAGAGAAACACTGGGGAGAGAGAGAGAGAAACACTGAGGGGAGAGAGAGAGAGAGAAACACTGGGGGTAGAGAAAGAGAGAGAAACACTCGGGGGAGAGAGAGAGAGAGAAACACTGGGGGGAGAAAGAGAGAGAGAAACACTGGGGGGAGAGAGAGAGAGAAATACTGGGGTGAGAGAGAGAGATAGAGAAACACTGGGGGGAGAGAGAGAGAAACACGGGGGGGGAGAGAGTGAGAGAAACACTGGGGGGAGAGAGAGAGAGAAATACTGGGGTGAGAGAGAGAGGTAGAGAAACACTGGGGGGAGAGAGAGAGAAACACTGAGGGGAGAGAGAGAGAGAAACACTGGGGGGAGAGAGAGAGAAAAACACTGGGGGGAGAGAGAGAGAGAAACACTGGGGGGAGAGAGAGAGAAACACGGGGGGGGAGAGAGTGAGAGAAACACTGGGGGGAGAGAGAGAGAGAAATACTGGGGTGAGAGAGAGAGATAGAGAAACACTGGGGGGAGAGAGAGAGAAACACTGAGGGGAGAGAGAGAGAGAAACACTGGGGGGAGAGAGAGAGAAAAACACTGGGGGGAGAGAGAGAGAAAAACACTGGGGGGAGAGAGAGAGAGAAACACTGGGGGGAGAGAGAGAGAGAAACACTGGGGGGAGAGAGAGAGAGAAACACTGGGGGAGAGAGAGAGAGAAACACTGGGGGGAGAGAGAGAGAGAAATACTGGGGGGAGAGAGAGAGAGACACTAGGGGGAGAGAGAGACAGAGAAACACTGGCGGGAGAGATAGAGAGAAACACTGGGGGGGAGAGAGAGTGAAACACTGGGGGGGGGGAGAGAGAGAGAAACACTGGGGGGAGAGAGAGAGAGAGAAAGAAACACTGGGGGTAGAGAGAGAGAGAGAATCACTGGGGGCGTGAGAGATAGAGGGAGAGAAACACTGGGGGGAGAGAGAGAGAGAAACACTGGGGGGTGGAGAGAGCAACACTGGGGAGAGAGTGAGAGAAACACTGGGGGGAGAGAGAGAGAGAAATACTGGGGTGAGAGAGAGAGATAGAGAAACACTGGGGGGAGAGAGAGAGAAACACTGAGGGGAGAGAGAGAGAGAAACACTGGGGGGAGAGAGAGAGAAAAACACTGGGGGGAGAGAGAGAGAAAAACACTGGGGGGAGAGAGAGAGAGAAACACTGGGGGGAGAGAGAGAGAGAAACACTGGGGGGAGAGAGAGAGAGAAACACTGGGGGAGAGAGAGAGAGAAACACTGGGGGGAGAGAGAGAGAGAAATACTGGGGGGAGAGAGAGAGAGACACTAGGGGGAGAGAGAGACAGAGAAACACTGGCGGGAGAGATAGAGAGAAACACTGGGGGGGAGAGAGAGTGAAACACTGGGGGGGGGGAGAGAGAGAGAAACACTGGGGGGAGAGAGAGAGAGAGAAAGAAACACTGGGGGTAGAGAGAGAGAATCACTGGGGGCGTGAGAGATAGAGGGAGAGAAACACTGGGGGGAGAGAGAGAGAGAAACACTGGGGGGTGGAGAGAGCAACACTGGGGGGAGAGAGAGAAACACTGGGGGGAGAGAGAGAGAGAGAAACACTGGGGGGAGAGAGAGAGAGAAACACTGCGGGGAGAGAGAGAGAAACACTGGGGGGAGAGAGAGAGAGAGAAACACTGGGGGGAGTGAGAGAGAGAGAAACACAGGGGGGAGAGAGAGAGAAACACTGGGGGGAGAGAGAGAGAAACACTGGGGAGAGAGATAGAGATAAACACTGGTGGGAGAGAGAGAGAGAAACACTGGGGGGAGAGAGAGAGAAACACTGGGGGGAGAGAGAGAGAAACACTGGGGAGAGAGATAGAGATAAACACTGGTGGGAGAGAGAGAGAGAAACACTGGGGGGAGCGAGAGAGAAACACTGGGGAGAGAGATAGAGATAAACACTGGTGGGAGAGAGAGAGAGAAACACTGGGGGGAGCGAGAGAGAGAAACACTGGGGGGAGAGAGAGAGAGAAACACTGGGGAGAGAGAGAGAGAAACACTGGGGAGAGAGAGAGAGAAACAGTGGGGGGAGAGAGAGAGAGAAACACTGGGGGGAAAGAGAGAGAAACACTGGGGGGAGAGAGAGAGAAATACTGGGGGGAGAGAGAGAGAAACACTGGGGGAGAGAGAGAGAAACACTGGGGGGAGAGAGCGAGAGAAACACTGGGGGGAGAGAGAGAGAGAGAAACACTGGGGGGAGTGAGAGAGAGAGAAACAATGGGGGGAGAGAGAGAGAGAAACAGTGGGGGGAGAGAGAGAGAGAGAAAGACTGGGGGGGGGAGAGAGAGAGAGAAACACTGGGCGGCGAGAGAGAGAGAAACACTGGGGGGAGAGAGAGAGAGAAACACTGGGTGGAGAGTGAGAGAGAAACACTGGGGGGAGAGAGAGAGAGAGAGAAACATTGGGGGGAGAGAGAGAGAGAAACACTGAGGGGAGAGAGAGAGAGAAACACTGGGGGAGAGAGAGAGAGAAACACTGGGGGGAGAGAGTGAGAGCAACGCTGGGGGGAGAGAGAGAGAGAAACACTGGGGGGAGAGAGAGAGAGAAACACTGGGGGGAGAGAGAGAGAGAAACACTGGGGGGAGAGAGAGAGAAACACTGGGGGGAGAGAGAGAGATAAATACTGGGGGGAGAGAGAGAGAAACACTAGGGGGAGAGAGAGACGGAGAAACACTGGCGGGGGAGATAGATTGAAACACTGGGGGGGGGAGAGAGAGTGAAACACTGGGGGAGAAGAGAGAGAGAGAAACACTGGGGTGTGGAGTGAGAGAGAGAAACACTGGGGGGAGAGAGAGAGAGAAAGAAACACTGGGGGGAGAGAGAGAGAGAGAGAATCACTGGGGGCGAGAGAGATAGAGAGAGAGAAACACTGGGGGGAGAGAGAGAGAGAAAGTCTGGGGGGTGGAGAGAGAGAGAGAAACACTGCGGGGGCGAGAGAGACTGAAACACTGAGGGGGAGTAAGAGAGAGAGAGAAACACTGTGGGGAGAGAGAGAGAGAAAGAGAATCATTGGGCGGAGAGAGATAGTAAGAGAGAAACACCGGGGGGAGAGAGAGAGAGAAGCACTGGGTGGTGGAGAGAGAGAGAAACACTGGGGGGTGGAGAGAGAGAGAGAAACACTGGGGGGGAAGAGAGAGAGTGAAACACTGGGGGGGGGGAGAGAGAGAGAGAAATCCTGGGGGGGAGAGAGAGAGAGAAACCCTGGGTGGTGGTAGAGAGAGAGAAACACTGGTGGGGGGGAGAGAGAGAGAGAATCACTGGGGGGGGAGAGAGAGAGAGAGAAACGCTGGGGGGAGGGAGAGAGAGAGAAACACAGGGGGGAGAGAGAGAGAAACACTGGGGGGAGAGAGAGAGAAACACTGGGGAGAGAGATAGAGATAAACACTGGTGGGAGAGAGAGAGAGAAACACTGGGGGGAGAGAGAGAGAAACACTGGGGGGAGAGAGAGAGAAACACTGGGGAGAGAGATAGAGATAAACACTGGTGGGAGAGAGAGAGAGAAACACTGGGGGGAGCGAGAGAGAAACACTGGGGAGAGAGATAGAGATAAACACTGGTGGGAGAGAGAGAGAGAAACACTGGGGGGAGCGAGAGAGAGAAACACTGGGGGGAGAGAGAGAGAGAAACACTGGGGAGAGAGAGAGAGAAACACTGGGGAGAGAGAGAGAGAAACAGTGGGGGGAGAGAGAGAGAGAAACACTGGGGGGAAAGAGAGAGAAACACTGGGGGGAGAGAGAGAGAAATACTGGGGGGAGAGAGAGAGAAACACTGGGGGAGAGAGAGAGAAACACTGGGGGGAGAGAGCGAGAGAAACACTGGGGGGAGAGAGAGAGAGAGAAACACTGGGGGGAGTGAGAGAGAGAGAAACAATGGGGGGAGAGAGAGAGAGAAACAGTGGGGGGAGAGAGAGAGAGAGAAAGACTGGGGGGGGGAGAGAGAGAGAGAAACACTGGGCGGCGAGAGAGAGAGAAACACTGGGGGGAGAGAGAGAGAGAAACACTGGGTGGAGAGTGAGAGAGAAACACTGGGGGGAGAGAGAGAGAGAGAGAAACATTGGGGGGAGAGAGAGAGAGAAACACTGAGGGGAGAGAGAGAGAGAAACACTGGGGGAGAGAGAGAGAGAAACACTGGGGGGAGAGAGTGAGAGCAACGCTGGGGGGAGAGAGAGAGAGAAACACTGGGGGGAGAGAGAGAGAGAAACACTGGGGGGAGAGAGAGAGAGAAACACTGGGGGGAGAGAGAGAGAAACACTGGGGCGAGAGAGAGAGAGAAACACTGGGGGGAGAGAGAGAGATAAACACTGGGGGGAGAGAGAGAGAGAAACACTGGGGGGAGAGAGAGAGAGAAACACTGGGGGGAGAGAGAGAGAGAAACACTGGGGGGAGAGAGAGAGAGAAACACTGGGGGGAGAGAGAGAGAGAAACACTGGGGGGAGAGAGAGAGAAACACTGGGGGGAGAGAGAGAGATAAATACTGGGGGGAGAGAGAGAGAAACACTAGGGGGAGAGAGAGACGGAGAAACACTGGCGGGGGAGATAGATTGAAACACTGGGGGGGGGAGAGAGAGTGAAACACTGGGGGAGAAGAGAGAGAGAGAAACACTGGGGTGTGGAGTGAGAGAGAGAAACACTGGGGGGAGAGAGAGAGAGAAAGAAACACTGGGGGGAGAGAGAGAGAGAGAGAATCACTGGGGGCGAGAGAGATAGAGAGAGAGAAACACTGGGGGGAGAGAGAGAGAGAAAGTCTGGGGGGTGGAGAGAGAGAGAGAAACACTGCGGGGGCGAGAGAGACTGAAACACTGAGGGGGAGTAAGAGAGAGAGAGAAACACTGTGGGGAGAGAGAGAGAGAAAGAGAATCATTGGGCGGAGAGAGATAGTAAGAGAGAAACACCGGGGGGAGAGAGAGAGAGAAGCACTGGGTGGTGGAGAGAGAGAGAAACACTGGGGGGTGGAGAGAGAGAGAGAAACACTGGGGGGGAAGAGAGAGAGTGAAACACTGGGGGGGGGGGAGAGAGAGAGAGAAATCCTGGGGGGGAGAGAGAGAGAGAAACCCTGGGTGGTGGTAGAGAGAGAGAAACACTGGTGGGGGGGAGAGAGAGAGAGAATCACTGGGGGGGGAGAGAGAGAGAGAGAAACGCTGGGGGGAGGGAGAGAGAGAGAAACACAGGGGGGAGAGAGAGAGAAACACTGGGGGGAGAGAGAGAGAAACACTGGGGAGAGAGATAGAGATAAACACTGGTGGGAGAGAGAGAGAGAAACACTGGGGGGAGAGAGAGAGAAACACTGGGGGGAGAGAGAGAGAAACACTGGGGAGAGAGATAGAGATAAACACTGGTGGGAGAGAGAGAGAGAAACACTGGGGGGAGCGAGAGAGAAACACTGGGGAGAGAGATAGAGATAAACACTGGTGGGAGAGAGAGAGAGAAACACTGGGGGGAGCGAGAGAGAGAAACACTGGGGGGAGAGAGAGAGAGAAACACTGGGGAGAGAGAGAGAGAAACACTGGGGAGAGAGAGAGAGAAACAGTGGGGGGAGAGAGAGAGAGAAACACTGGGGGGAAAGAGAGAGAAACACTGGGGGGAGAGAGAGAGAAATACTGGGGGGAGAGAGAGAGAAACACTGGGGGAGAGAGAGAGAAACACTGGGGGGAGAGAGCGAGAGAAACACTGGGGGGAGAGAGAGAGAGAGAAACACTGGGGGGAGTGAGAGAGAGAGAAACAATGGGGGGAGAGAGAGAGAGAAACAGTGGGGGGAGAGAGAGAGAGAGAAAGACTGGGGGGGGGAGAGAGAGAGAGAAACACTGGGCGGCGAGAGAGAGAGAAACACTGGGGGGAGAGAGAGAGAGAAACACTGGGTGGAGAGTGAGAGAGAAACACTGGGGGGAGAGAGAGAGAGAGAGAAACATTGGGGGGAGAGAGAGAGAGAAACACTGAGGGGAGAGAGAGAGAGAAACACTGGGGGAGAGAGAGAGAGAAACACTGGGGGGAGAGAGTGAGAGCAACGCTGGGGGGAGAGAGAGAGAGAAACACTGGGGGGAGAGAGAGAGAGAAACACTGGGGGGAGAGAGAGAGAGAAACACTGGGGGGAGAGAGAGAGAAACACTGGGGCGAGAGAGAGAGAGAAACACTGGGGGGAGAGAGAGAGATAAACACTGGGGGGAGAGAGAGAGAGAAACACTGGGGGGAGAGAGAGAGAGAAACACTGGGGGGAGAGAGAGAGAGAAACACTGGGGGGAGAGAGAGAGAGAAACACTGGGGGGAGAGAGAGAGAGAAACACTGGGGGGAGAGAGAGAGAGAAACACTGGGGGGAGAGAGAGAGAGAAACACTGGGGGGAGAGAGAGAGAGAAACACTGGGGGGAGAGAGAGAGAGAAACACTGGGGGGAGAGAGAGAGAGACACTGGGGGGAGAGAGAGAGAGAAACACTGGGGGGAGAGAGAGAGATAAATACTGGGGGGAGAGAGAGAGAAACACTAGGGGGAGAGAGAGACGGAGAAACACTGGCGGGGGAGATAGATTGAAACACTGGGGGGGGAGAGAGAGTGAAACACTGGGGGAGAAGAGAGAGAGAGAAACACTGGGGTGTGGAGTGAGAGAGAGAAACACTGGGGGGAGAGAGAGAGAGAAAGAAACACTGGGGGGAGAGAGAGAGAGAGAGAATCACTGGGGGCGAGAGAGATAGAGAGAGAGAAACACTGGGGGGAGAGAGAGAGAGAAAGTCTGGGGGGTGGAGAGAGAGAGAGAAACACTGCGGGGGCGAGAGAGACTGAAACACTGAGGGGGAGTAAGAGAGAGAGAGAAACACTGTGGGGAGAGAGAGAGAGAAAGAGAATCATTGGGCGGAGAGAGATAGTAAGAGAGAAACACCGGGGGGAGAGAGAGAGAGAAGCACTGGGTGGTGGAGAGAGAGAGAAACACTGGGGGGTGGAGAGAGAGAGAGAAACACTGGGGGGGAAGAGAGAGAGTGAAACACTGGGGGGGGGGAGAGAGAGAGAGAAATCCTGGGGGGGAGAGAGAGAGAGAAACCCTGGGTGGTGGTAGAGAGAGAGAAACACTGGTGGGGGGGAGAGAGAGAGAGAATCACTGGGGGGGGAGAGAGAGAGAGAGAAACGCTGGGGGGAGGGAGAGAGAGAGAAACACAGGGGGGAGAGAGAGAGAAACACTGGGGGGAGAGAGAGAGAAACACTGGGGAGAGAGATAGAGATAAACACTGGTGGGAGAGAGAGAGAGAAACACTGGGGGGAGAGAGAGAGAAACACTGGGGGGAGAGAGAGAGAAACACTGGGGAGAGAGATAGAGATAAACACTGGTGGGAGAGAGAGAGAGAAACACTGGGGGGAGCGAGAGAGAAACACTGGGGAGAGAGATAGAGATAAACACTGGTGGGAGAGAGAGAGAGAAACACTGGGGGGAGCGAGAGAGAGAAACACTGGGGGGAGAGAGAGAGAGAAACACTGGGGAGAGAGAGAGAGAAACACTGGGGAGAGAGAGAGAGAAACAGTGGGGGGAGAGAGAGAGAGAAACACTGGGGGGAAAGAGAGAGAAACACTGGGGGGAGAGAGAGAGAAATACTGGGGGGAGAGAGAGAGAAACACTGGGGGAGAGAGAGAGAAACACTGGGGGGAGAGAGCGAGAGAAACACTGGGGGGAGAGAGAGAGAGAGAAACACTGGGGGGAGTGAGAGAGAGAGAAACAATGGGGGGAGAGAGAGAGAGAAACAGTGGGGGGAGAGAGAGAGAGAGAAAGACTGGGGGGGGGAGAGAGAGAGAGAAACACTGGGCGGCGAGAGAGAGAGAAACACTGGGGGGAGAGAGAGAGAGAAACACTGGGTGGAGAGTGAGAGAGAAACACTGGGGGGAGAGAGAGAGAGAGAGAAACATTGGGGGGAGAGAGAGAGAGAAACACTGAGGGGAGAGAGAGAGAGAAACACTGGGGGAGAGAGAGAGAGAAACACTGGGGGGAGAGAGTGAGAGCAACGCTGGGGGGAGAGAGAGAGAGAAACACTGGGGGGAGAGAGAGAGAGAAACACTGGGGGGAGAGAGAGAGAGAAACACTGGGGGGAGAGAGAGAGAAACACTGGGGGGAGAGAGAGAGATAAATACTGGGGGGAGAGAGAGAGAAACACTAGGGGGAGAGAGAGACGGAGAAACACTGGCGGGGGAGATAGATTGAAACACTGGGGGGGGGAGAGAGAGTGAAACACTGGGGGAGAAGAGAGAGAGAGAAACACTGGGGTGTGGAGTGAGAGAGAGAAACACTGGGGGGAGAGAGAGAGAGAAAGAAACACTGGGGGGAGAGAGAGAGAGAGAGAATCACTGGGGGCGAGAGAGATAGAGAGAGAGAAACACTGGGGGGAGAGAGAGAGAGAAAGTCTGGGGGGTGGAGAGAGAGAGAGAAACACTGCGGGGGCGAGAGAGACTGAAACACTGAGGGGGAGTAAGAGAGAGAGAGAAACACTGTGGGGAGAGAGAGAGAGAAAGAGAATCATTGGGCGGAGAGAGATAGTAAGAGAGAAACACCGGGGGGAGAGAGAGAGAGAAGCACTGGGTGGTGGAGAGAGAGAGAAACACTGGGGGGTGGAGAGAGAGAGAGAAACACTGGGGGGGAAGAGAGAGAGTGAAACACTGGGGGGGGGGAGAGAGAGAGAGAAATCCTGGGGGGGAGAGAGAGAGAGAAACCCTGGGTGGTGGTAGAGAGACAGAAACACTGGTGGGGGGGAGAGAGAGAGAGAATCACTGGGGGGGGGAGAGAGAGAGAGAGAAACGCTGGGGGGAGGGAGAGAGAGAGAAACACTGGGGGGAGAGAGAGAGAGAGAAACACTGGGGGGAGAGAGAGAGAGAAACACTGGGGGGAGAAAGAGAGAGAGAAACACTGGGGAGAGAGATAGAAACATTGGGGTTAGGGAGAGAGAGAGAAACACTGGGGGGAGAGAGAGAGAAACACTGGGGGGAGAGAGAGAGAAACACTGGGGGGAGAGAGAGAGAAACACTGGGGGGAGAGAGAGAGAAACACTGGGGGGAGAGAGAGAGAAACACTGGGGGGAGAGAGAGAGAAACACTGGGGGGAGAGAGAGAGAAATACTGGGGGAGAGAGAGAGAGAGAAACAGTGGGGGGAGAGAGAGAGAGAAACAGTGGGGGGAGGGAGAGAGAGAGAAAGACTGGGGGGGGGGGGAGAGAGAGAGAGAAACACTGGGCGGCGAGAGAGAGAGAAACACTGGGGGGAGAGAGAGAGAGAGAAACAGTGGGGGGAGAGAGAGAGAGAAACAGTGGGGGGAGAGAGAGAGAGAGAAAGACTGGGGGGGGGGAGAGAGAGAGAGAAACACTGGGCGGCGAGAGAGAGAGAAACACTGGGTGGAGAGTGAGAGAGAAACACTGGGGGGAGAGAGAGAGAGAAACATTGGGGGGAGAGAGAGAGAGAGAAATACTGGGGGGAGAGAGAGAGAGAGAGAAACATTGGGGGGAGAGAGAGAGAGAAACACTGAGGGGAGAGAGAGAGAGAAACACTGGGGGAGAGAGAGAGAGAAACACTGGGGGGAGAGAGTGAGAGCAACGCTGGGGGGAGAGAGAGAGAGAAACACTGGGGGGAGAGAGAGAGAGAAACACTGGGGGGAGAGAGAGAGAGAAACACTGGGGGAGAGAGAGAGAAACACTGCGGGGAGAGAGAGAGATAAATACTGGGGGGAGAGAGAGAGAAACACTAGGGGGAGAGAGAGACGGAGAAACACTGGCGGGGGAGATAGATTGAAACACTGGGGGGGGGAGAGAGAGTGAAACACTGGGGGAGAAGAGAGAGAGAGAAACACTGGGGTGTGGAGTGAGAGAGAGAAACACTGGGGGGAGAGAGAGAGAGAGAAAGAAACACTGGGGGGAGAGAGAGAGAGAGAGAATCACTGGGGGCGAGAGAGATAGAGAGAGAGAAACACTGGGGGGAGAGAGAGAGAGAAAGTCTGGGGGGTGGAGAGAGAGAGAGAAACACTGCGGGGGCGAGAGAGACTGAAACACTGAGGGGGAGTAAGAGAGAGAGAGAAACACTGGGGGGTGGAGAGAGAGAGAGAAACACTGTGGGGAGAGAGAGAGAGAAAGAGAATCATTGGGCGGAGAGAGATAGTAAGAGAGAAACACCGGGGGGAGAGAGAGAGAGAAGCACTGGGTGGTGGAGAGAGAGAGAAACACTGGGGGGTGGAGAGAGAGAGAGAAACACTGGGGGGGGGGAGAGAGAGAGAGAAATCCTGGGGGGGAGAGAGAGAGAGAAACCCTGGGTGGTGGTAGAGAGAGAGAAACACTGGTGGGGGGGAGAGAGAGAGAGAATCACTGGGGGGGGAGAGAGAGAGAGAGAAACGCTGGGGGGAGGGAGAGAGAGAGAAACACTGGGGGGAGAGAGAGAGAGAGAAACACTGGGGGGAGAGAGAGAGAGAGAAACACAGGGGGGAGAGAGAGAGAGAGAAACACTGGGGAGAGAGAGAGAAACATTGGGGTTAGGGAGAGAGAGAGAAACACTGGGGGGAGAGAGAGAGAAACACTGGGGGGAGAGAGAGAGAAACACTGGGGGGAGAAAGAGAGAGAGAAACACTGGGGAGAGAGAGAGAAACATTGGGGTTAGGGAGAGAGAGAGAAACACTGGGGGGAGAGAGAGAGAAACACTGGGGGGAGAGAGAGAGAAACACAGGGGGGAGAGAGAGAGAGAAACACTGGGGGGAGAAAGAGAGAGAGAAACTCTGGGGGGAGGGAGAGAAACACTGGGGGGGGGGGGAGAGAAACACTGGGGGGAGAGAGTGAGAAAAACTGGGGGGAGAGAGAGAGAAAAACCCTGGGAGGAGAGAGAGAGAAACACTGGGGAGAGCGAGAGGGAGAGAGAGAGAGAGAAACACTGGGTGGAGAGAGAGAGAGAAACACTGGGGGGAAGGAGAGAGAGAGAAACACTGGGGGGAGAGAGAGAGAGAGAAACACTGGGGGGAGAGAGAGAGAGAAACACTGGGGTGAGAGAGAGAGAGAGAAACACTGGGGAGAGAGAGAGAGAGAGAAACACTGGGGGGAGAGAGAGAGAGAGAAACACTGGGGGGAGAGAGAGAGAGAAACACTGAGGGGAGAGAGAGAGAGAGACACTGGGGGGAGAGAGAGAGAGAAACACTGGGGGGAGAGAGAGAGAAATATTGGGGGGAGAGAAATACTGAGGGGAGAGAGAGTGACACACTGGTGAGAGAGAGAGGGAGAGGGAGAGAGAGAAAAACTGGGGGCAGAGAGAGAGAGAGAAACAATGGGGGGGGGGGGAGAGAGAGAGAAACACTGGGGGGAGAGAGAGAGAGAAAGACTGGGGGGGAGAGAGAGTGAGAGAAACACAGGGGGGAGAGAGAGAGAGAAACACTGGGGGGAGAAAGAGAGAAACACTGGGGGAGAGAGAGAGAGAAACATTGGGGGTAGGGAGAGAGAGAGAAACACTGGGGGGAGAGAGAGAGAAACACTGGGGGGAGAGAGAGAGAAACACTGGGGGGAGAGAGAGAGAAACACTGGGGGGAGAGAGAGAGAAACACTGGGGGGAGAGAGAGAGAAACACTGGGGGGAGAGAGAGAGAAACACTGGGGGGAGAGAGAGAGAAACACAGGGTTGAGAGAGAGTGAGAAACACTGGGGGGAGAAAGAGAGAGAGAAACACTGGGGAGAGAGAGAGAAACACTGGGGGGAGAGAGAGAGAAACACTGGTGGGAGAGATAGAGAAACACTGGGGGGAGAGAGAGAGAAACACTGGGGGGAGAGAGAGAGAAACACTGGGGGGAGAGAGAGAGAAACACTGGGGGGAGAGAGAGAGAAACACTGGGGGGAGAGAGAGAGAAACACTGGGGGGAGAGAGAGAGAAACACTGGGGGGAGCGAGAGAGAAACACTGGGGGGAGAGAGAGAGAAACACTGGGGGGAGAGAGAGAGAAACACTGGGGGGAGAGAGAGAGAAACACTGGGGGAAGAGAGAGAGAAACTCTGGGGGGAGAGAGAGAGAAACACTGGTGGGAGAGATAGAGAAACACTGGGGGGAGAGAGAGAGAAACACTGGGGGGAGAGAGAGAAAAACACTGGGGGGAGAGAGAGAGAAACACTGGGGGGAGAGAGAGAGAAACACTGGGGGGAGAGAGAGAGAAACACTGGGGGGAGAGAGAGAGAAACACTGGGGGGAGAGAGAGAGAAACTCTGGGGGGAGGGAGAGAAACACTGGGGGGAGAGAGAGAAACACTGGGAGGTTAGAGAGAGAAACACTGGGGGGAGAGAGTGAGAAACACTGGGGGGAGAGAGTGAGAAACACTGGGGGGAGAGAGAGAAAAACCCTGGGAGGAGAGAGAGAGAAACACTGGGGAGAGCGAGAAAGAAATACTGGGGGAAGAGAAATACTGGGGGGAGAGAGAGAGAAACACTGGGGAGGGAGAGAGAGAGAGAGAGAAACACTGGGTGGAGAGAGAGAGAAACACTGGGGGGAAGGAGAGAGAGAGAAACACTGGGGGAGAGAGAGAGAGAGAAACACTGGGGTGAGAGAGAGAGAGAGAAACACTGGGGTGAGAGAGAGAGAGAGAAACACTGGGGGGAGAGAGAGAGAGAGAAACACTGGGGGGAGAGAGAGAGAGAGAAACACTGAGGGGAGAGAGAGAGAGAGACACTGGGGGGAGAGAGAGAGAGAAACACTGGGGGGAGAGAGAGAGAAATATTGGGGTGAGAGAAAAACTGAGGGGAGAGAGAGTGACACACTGGGGAGAGAGAGAGGGAGAGAGAGAAAAACCGGGGGCAGAGAGAGAGAGAGAAACAATGGGGGGGGAGAGAGAGAGAAACACTGGGGGGAGAGAGAGAGAGAGAAAGACTGGGGGGGAGAGAGAGTGAGAGAAACACTGGGGGGTGGGGAAGAGAGAGATAGAGAAACACTGGGTGGGAGGAAGAGAGAGAGAGAGAAACCCTGGGGGGAGAGAGAGCGAGAGAAACACTGGGGGGAGAGAGAGAGAGAAACACCGAGGGGAGAGAGAGAGAGAAACACTGGGGGGAGAGAGAGAGAAACACTGGGGAGAGAGAGAGGGAGAGAGAGAGAGAGAAACACTGGGGGGAGAGAGAGAGAGAGAAACACTGGGGGGAGAGAGAGAGAGAGAAACACTGAGGGGAGAGAGAGAGAGAGACACTGGGGGGAGAGAGAGAGAGAGAAACACTGGGGGGAGAGAGAGAGAAACACTGGGGGGAGAGAGATAGAAATATTGGGGGGAGAGAAATACTGAGGGGAGAGAGAGTGACACACTGGGGAGAGAGAGAGGGAGAGGGAGAGAGAGAAAAACTGGGGGCAGAGAGAGTGAGAGAAACACTGGGGGGGGGGGAAGAGAGAGAGAGAGAAACACTGGGTGGGAGGAAGAGAGAGAGAGAGAAACACTGGGGGGAGAGAGAGAGAGAGAAACACTGGGGGGAGAGAGAGAGAGAAACACCGGGGGGAGAGAGAGAGAGAAACACTGGGGAGAGAGAGAGGGAGAGAGAGAGAGAGAAACACTGGGTGGAGAGAGAGAGAGAGAAACACTGGGTGGAGAGAGAGAGAGAGAAACACTGGGGTGAGAGAGAGGGAGAGAAACACTGGGGGGAGAGAGAGAGAGAGAAACACTGGGGGGAGAGAGAGAGAGAGAAACACTTAGGGGAGAGAGAGAGAGAGAGAGACACTGGGGGGAGAGAGAGAGAAATATTGGGGGGAGAGAAATACTGAGGGGAGAGAAATACTGAGGGGAGAGAGAGTGACACACTGGGGAGAGAGAGAGGGAGAGAGAGAAAAACTGGGGGCAGAGAGAGAGAGAGAAACAATGGGGGGGGGGAGAGAGAGAGAAACACTGGGGGGAGAGAGAGAGAGAGAGAGAAAGACTGGGGGGAGAGAGAGTGAGAGAAACACTGGGGGGGGGAAGAGAGAGAGAGAAACACTTGGTGGGAGGAAGAGAGAGAGAAACACTGGGGGGAGAGAGAGAGAGAAACACTGGGGGGAGTGAGAGAGAGAAACACTGGGGGGAGAGAGAGAGAAACACTGGGGGGGAGAGAGAGCGAGAGAGACACTGGGGAGAGAGAGAGAGGGAAACACTGGGGGGAGAGAGAGAGAGAAACACTGGGGAGAGAGATAGAGAGAAACACTGGGGGCAGAGAGAGAGAGAAACACTGGGGGGAGAGAGAGAGAGAAACACTGGGGGGGGAGAGAGAGAGAAACACTGGGGGGGGAGAGAGAGAGAAACAGTGGGGGGAGAGAGAGAGAGAAACACTGCGGGAGAGAGAGAGTGAAACACTGGAGGGAGAGAAAGGGGGAGAGAGAGAGAGATTAACACTGGGGAGAGAGAGAGATAGAGAGAGAGAGAGAGAAACAATGGGGGGAGTGAGAGAGAGAGAGAGAGAGAGAAAAAAAAACACTGGGGAGAGAGAGAGAGAGAGAGAAACACTGGGGGGAGAGAGAAAGAGAGAGAAAAACTGGGGGAGAGAGAGAGAAACACTGGGGGGGGGAGAGTGAGAGAGAGAGAGAGAGGGAGACACACTGGGGGGAGAGAGAGAGAGAAACACTGGGGGGAGAAAGAGAGAGAAACACTGGAGGGAGAGAGAGACAGAAACACTGGGTGAAGAGAGAGGGGGAGAGAGAGAGAAACACTGGGGGGAGAGAGAGGGGGAAAGAGAGTGAGAAACACTGGGGGGCGAGAGAGGGGGAGAGAGAGAGAGAGAGAAACACTGGGGGGAGAGAGAGGGGGAGAGAGAGAGAGAAACACTGGGGGAGAGGGAGGGGGAGAGAAAGAGAGAAACACTGGGGGGAGAGGGAGAGAAGAGAGAGAATCACTGGGGGGAGAGAGAGAGAAACACTGGGGGGAGAGACAGAGAGAGAGTGATAAAAACACCGGGGGGAGAGTGAGAGAGAGAGAGACACACACTTGGGGGAGAGAGAGAGAGAGAGAAACACTTGGGGGAGAGAGAGAGAGAGAGAGAGAAACACTGGGGGGAGAGAGAGAGAGAGAGAGAGAGAGAGAGAAACTCTGGGGGGAGAGAGAGAGAGAGAGAGAGAGAGAGAGAAACTCTGGGGGGAGAGAGAGGGATAAACACTGGGGGGAGAGAGAGAGAGAAACAGTGGGGGAGAGAGAGAGAGAGAAACACTGGGTGGAGAGAGAGAGAGAAACACTGGGGGGAGAGAGAGAGTGAAACACTGGGGGGAGAGAGAGAGAAAAACACTGGGGGGAGAGAGAGAGAGAAACACTGGGGGGAGAGAGAGAGTGAAACACTGGGGGGAGAGAGAGAGAGAAACACTGGGGGGGGGGAGAGAGAGAGAAACACTGGGGGGAGAGAGAGAGAGTGAAACACTGGGGGGAGAGAGAGAGAGTGAAACACTGGGGGGAGAGAGAGAGAAACACTGGGGGGAGAGTGAGAGAGAAACACTCGGGGGAGAGAGAGGGAGAAACACTGGGGGGAGAGAGAGAAACACTTGGGGGAGTGAGAGCGAGAAACACTGGGGGGAGAGAGAGAGAGAAACACTGGGGGGAGAGAAAGAGAGAGAAACACTGGGGGGAGTGAGAGAGAGAGAAACAGTGGGGGGAGAGAGAGAGAGAAACAGTGGGGGGGGGGGGAGAGAGAGAGAGAGAAATACTGGGGGGAGAGAGAGAGAGAGAGAAACACTGGGGGGAGAGAGAGAGAGAAACACTGAGGGGAGAGAGAGAGAGAAACACTGGGGGAGAGAGAGAGAGAAACACTGGGGGGAGAGAGAGAGAGCAACACTGGGGGGAGAGAGAGAGAGAAACACTGGGGGGAGAGAGAGAGAGAAACACTGGGGAGAGAGAGAGAGAGAAACACTGGGGGGAGAGAGAGAGAAACACTGGGGGGAGAGAGAGAGAGCAACACTGGGGGGTGAGAGAGAGAGAAACACTGGGGAGAGAGAGAGAGAAACACTGGGGAGAGAGAGAGAGAGAAACACTGGGGGGAGAGAGAGAAATACTGGGGGGAGAGAGAGAGAAACACTGGGGGGAGAGAGAGAGAGCGAAAGAATCACTGGGGGCGAGAGAGATAGAGAGAGAGAAACACTGGGGGGAGAGAGAGAGAGAGAGAGAATCACTGGGGGCGAGAGAGATAGAGAGAGAGAAACACTGGGGGGTGGAGAGAGAGAGAAACACTGCGGGGGGGGGGGGTAAGAGAGAGAGAGAAACACTGGGGGGTGGAGAGAGAGAGAGAAACACTGGGGGAGAGAGAGAGAGAGAGAAACACTGGGGGGAGAGAGAGAGAGAAAGAGAATCACTGGGCGGAGAGAGATAGAGCAGAGAAACACCGGGGGGAGAGAGAGAGAGAAGCACTGGGTGTTGGAGAGAGAGAGAAACACTGGGGGGTGGAGAGAGAGAGAGAAACACTGGGGGGGGAAGAGAGAGAGTGAAACACTGGGGGGGGGGGGAGAGAGAGAGAGAAACCCTGGGTGGGAGAGAGAGAGAGAAACCCTGGGGGGGGAGAGAGAGAGAGAAACACTGGGGGGGGGAGAGTGAGAGAGAGAGAGAGAGGGAGAAACACTGGGGGGAGAGAGAGAGAGACACACTGGGGGGGGGGAGAGAGAGAGAGAAACACTGGGGGGAGAGAGAGAGAGAAACACTGGGGGAAGGGAGAGGGGGAGAGAGAGAGAAACACTGGGGGGAGAGAGAGGGGGAAAGAGAGTGAGAGAGAAACACTGGGGGGAGAGAGAGGGGGAGAGAGAGAGAGAAACACTGGGGGAGAGAGAGGGGGAGAGAAAGAGAGAAACACTGGGGGGAGAGTGAGAGAGAGAGAGAAACACTGGGGGGAGAGAGAGGGGGAGAGAGGAACACTTGGGGGAGAGAGAGAGAGAGAGAAACACTGGGGGGAGAGAGAGAGAGAAACTCTGGGGGGAGAGAGAGGGATAAACACTGGGGGGAGAGAGAGAGAAACACTGGGGGGAGAGAGAGAGTGAAACACTGGGGAGAGAGAGAGAAAAACACTGGGGGGAGAGAGAGAGAGAAACACTGGGGGGAGAGAGAGAGAGAAACACTGGGGGAGAGAGAGAGAGAAACACTGCGGGGAGAGAGAGAGAGAAACACTGGGGGGAGAGAGAGAGAGTGAAACACTGGGGGGAGAGAGAGAGAGAAACACTGGGGGGAGAGTGAGTGAGAAACACTGGGGGGAGAGAGAGGGAGAAACACTGGGGGGAGAGAGAGATAGAAACACTGGGGGGAGAGAGAGAGAGAAACACTGGGCGGAGAGAGAGAGAAAAACACTGGGGGGAGAGAGAGAGAAACACGGGGGGGAGAGAGAGAGAGAAACACTGGGTGGAGAGAGAGAGAGAAACACTGGGGTGAGAGAGAGAGAGAATCACTGGGGGGAGAGAGAGAGAAACACTGGGGAGAGAGAGAGTGAGAGAAACACTGGGGGGACAGAGAGAGAGAGAAACACTGGGGGGGGAGAGAGAGAGAGAAACACTGGGGGGAGGCCGAGAGAGAGAAACACTGGGGGGAGAGAGAGAGAAACACTGGGGGGAGAGAGAGAGAAACACTGGGGGGAGAGAGAGAGAGAAACACTGGGGCAGAGAGAGAGAGAGAAACACTGGGGGGAGAGAGAGAGAGAGAAACATTGGTGGAAGAGAGAGAGAGAGTGAGACACTGGGGGGTGAGAGAGAGGGAGAGAAACACTGGCGGGAGAGAGAGAGAGAAACACTGGCAGGAGAGAGAGAGAGAAAAACACTCGGGGGAGAGAGAGAGAAACACTGGGGGGAGAGAGAGAGAAACACTGGGGGGGGCGAGAGAGAAACACTGGGGGGAGCGAGAGAGAAACACTGGGGGGGGGCGGAGAGAGAGAAACACTGGGGGGAGAGAGAGAGAAACACTGGGGGAGAGAGAGAGAAACACTGGGGGGAGAGAGAGAGAGAAACACTGGGGGGAGAGAGAGAGAAACACTGGGGGGAGAGAGAGAGAGAAACACTGGGGGGAGAGAGAGAGAGAAACACTGGGGGGAGAGAGAGAGAGTGAAACACTGGGGGGAGAGAGAGAGAGAAACACTGGGGGGAGAGAGAGAGAGAAACACTGCGGGGAGAGAGAGAGAGAAACACTGGGGGGAGAGAGAGAGAGTGAAACACTGGGGGGAGAGAGAGAGAGAAACACTGGGGGGAGAGTGAGAGAGAAACACTGGGGGGAGAGAGAGGGAGAAACACTGGGGGGAGAGAGAGATAGAAACACTGGGGGGAGAGAGAGAGAGAAACACTGGGCGGAGAGAGAGAGAAAAACACTGGGGGGAGAGAGAGAGAAACACGGGGGGGAGAGAGAGAGAGAAACACTGGGTGGAGAGAGAGAGAGAAACACTGGGGTGAGAGAGAGAGAGAATCACTGGGGGGAGAGAGAGAGAAACACTGGGGAGAGAGAGAGTGAGAGAAACACTGGGGGGACAGAGAGAGAGAGAAACACTGGGGGGGGAGAGAGAGAGAGAAACACTGGGGGGAGGCCGAGAGAGAGAAACACTGGGGGGAGAGAGAGAGAAACACTGGGGGGGAGAGAGAGAGAAACACTGGGGGGAGAGAGAGAGAGAAACACTGGGGCAGAGAGAGAGAGAGAAACACTGGGCGGAGAGAGAGAGAGAGAAACATTGGGGGAGGAGAGAGAGAGAGCGAGACACTGGGGGGTGAGAGAGAGGGAGAGAAACACTGGCGGGAGAGAGAGAGAGAAACACTGGCAGGAGAGAGAGAGAGAAAAACACTCGGGGGAGAGAGAGAGAAACACTGGGGGGAGAGAGAGAGAAACACTGGGGGGGGCGAGAGAGAAACACTGGGGGGAGCGAGAGAGAAACACTGGGAGGGGGGAGAGAGAGAAACACTGGGGGGAGAGAGAGAGAAACACTGGGGGAGAGAGAGAGAAACACTGGGGGGAGATAGGGAGAAACACTGGGGGGAGAGAGAGGGAGAGAGAGAGAGAGAGAGAAACACTGGGTGGAGAGAGAGAGAGAGTAACACTGGGGGAGAGAGAGAGAGAGAAACACTGGGGGAGAGACATAGAGAGAGAAACACTGGGGGGAGAGAGAGAGAGAGAGAGAGACACTGGGGGGAGTGAGAGAGAGAAAGAGAGACACTGGGGGGAGAGAGAGAGAGAAAAACAATGGGGGGAGAGAGTGAGAGAAACACTGGAGAGAGAGAGAGAGAAATATTGGGGGGAGAGAAATACTGGGGGGAGAGAGAGAGAAACACTGGGGAGAGAGAGAGGGAGAGAGAGAGAGAGAGAGAAACACTGGGGGCAGAGAGAGAGAGAGAAACACTGGGGGGAGAGAGAGAGAGAGACATTGGGGGGGGGAGAGAGAGAGAAACACTGGGGGGAGAGAGAGAGAGAGAAACACTGGGGGGAGAGAGGGAGAGAAACACTGGGGGGGGGAGAGAGAGAGAGAGCGAAACACTGGGGGGAGAGAGAGAGAGAGAAACACTCGGGGGAGAGAGAGAGAGAGAGAAACACTGGGGGGAGAGAGAGAGAGAGGAACACTGGGGGGAGAGAGAGAGAGAGAGAAACACTGGGGGGAGAGAGAGAGAGAGAAAGACTGGGGGAGAGAGAGAGAGAGAAACACTGGGGGGAGAGAGAGAGAGAGAAACACTGGGGGGAGAGAGAGAGAGAGAAACACTGGGGGGTAGAGAGAGAGAGAGAAACACTGGGGAGAGAGAGAGCGAGAGAAACACTGGGAAGAGAGAGAGAGAGAGAAACACTGGGGAGAGAGAGACGGACAGAGAAACACTGGGGAGAGAGACGGAGAGAGAAACACTGGGGAGAGAGAGAGAAAGATAAACACTGGCGGGGGGGGGCGCGGAGAGAGAGAAGCAATGTCCCCTTTAGAATCATTGAATCATCGAAGATTGCAACATCGAAACAGGCCCTTCGGCCCAACATGTCCATGTCGCCCAGTTTATACCACTAATCTGGTCCCAATTGCCTGCACTTGGCCCATATCCCTCTACACCCATCTTAGCCATGTGACTGTCCAAATGCTTTTTAAAGGACAAAATTGTACCTGCCTCTGCTGCTGCCTCTGGCAGCTCGTTCCAGACACTCACCACCCTTTGAGTGAAAAAATTGCCCCTCTGGACCCTTTTGTATCTCTCCCCTCTCACCTTAAATCTATGCCCCCTCGTTATAGACTCCCCTACCTTTGGGAAAAGATTTTGACTATCTACCTTATCTGTGTGCCTCATTATTTTATAGACTTCTATAAGATCACCCCTTAACCTCCTGCTCTCCAGGGAAAAAAGTCTCAGTCTATCCACCCTCTCACTATAAGTCAAACCATCAAGTCCTGGTAGCATCCTCGTAAATCTTTTCTGCACTCTTTCTAGTTTAATAATATCCTTTCTATAATAGGGTGACCAGAACTGTACACAGTATTCCAAGTGTGGCCTCACCAATGCCCTGTACAACTTCAACAAGACATCCCAACTCCTGCATTCAATGTTCTGACCAATGAAACCAAGCATGCCGAATGCCTTCTACACCACCCTATCCACCTGTGACTCCACTTTCAAGGAGCTGTGAACCTGTACTCCTCGATCTCTTTGTTCTTTCACTCTCCCCAACGCCCTACCATTAACGGAGTAGGTCCTGGCCCGATTCGATCTACCAAAATGCATCACCTCACATTTATCTAAATTAAACTCCATCCGCCATTCATCGGCCCACTGACCCAATTTATCAAGATCCCGTTGCAATCCTAGATAACCTTCTTCACTGTCCACAATGCCACCAATCTTGGTGCCATCTGCAAACTTACTAACCATGCCTCCTAAATTGTCATCCAAATCATTAATATAAATAACAAGTAACAGCGGACCCAGCACCGATCCCTGAGGCACACCGCTGGACACAGGCCTCCAGTTTGAAAGACAACCCTCTGCAACCACCCTCTGTCTTCTGTCGTCAAGCCAATTTTGTATCCAATTGGCTACCTCACCTTGGATCCCATGAGATTTAACCTTATGTAACAACCTACCATGTGGTACCTTGTCAAAAGCTTTGCTGAAGTCCATGTAGACCACGTCTACTGCACAGCCCTCATCTATCTTCTTGGATACCCCTTCAAAAAACTCAATCAAATTCGTGAGACATGATTTTCCTCTCACAAAACCATGCTGACTGTTCCTAATTAGTCACTGCCTCTCCAAATGCCTGTTGATCCTATCCCTCGGAATACCCTCTAACAACTTACCCACTACAGATGTCAGGCTCACCGGTCTGTCGTTCCCAGGCTTTTCCCTGCCGCCCTTCTTGAACAAAGGCACAACATTTGCTACCCTCCAATCTTCAGGCACCTCACCTGTAGCGGTGGATGATTCAAATATCTCTGCTAGGGGACATCAACAAGTTCCATCCCACCATCAAGCTCACCATGGACTACTCCTCAGAATCAGTTTCTTTCTTGGACACACGAATCTCCATCAAAGACGGGCACCTCAGCACCTCACTCTACCGCAAGCCCACGGACAACCTCACGATGCTCCACTTTTCCAGCTTCCACCCTAACCACGTCAAAGAGGCCATCCCCTACGGACCGGCCCTGCGAATACACAGGGTCTGCTCAGATGAGGAGGAACGCGATGGACACCTACAGACGCTGAAAGACGCCCTAGCAAGAACGGGATATGATGCTCGACTCATCGATCGACAGTTCCCACGGGCCACAGCGAAAAATCGCGTAGACCTCCTCATTAGACTAACACGGGACGCAACCAACAGAGTACCCTTCGTCGTCCAGTGCTTCCCCGGAGCGGAGAAACTACGCCATGTTCTGCGCAGCCTTCAACATGTCATCAATGATGACGAACACCTCGCTATGGCCATCCCCACACCTCCACTACTCGCCTTTAAACAGCCACCCAACCTCAAACAAACCATCCTTCGCAGCAAATTACCCAGCTTTCAGGAGAACAGCGTCCACGACACCACACAACCCTGCCACGGTAACCTCTGCAAGACATGCCAGATCATCGACACAGATACCACCATCACACGAGAGGACACCACCCACCAGGTGCATGGTTCATACTCCTGTGACTCGGCCAATGTTGTATACCTCATACGTTGCAGGAAAGGATGCCCCAGAGCATGGTACATTGGCGAGACCATGCAGACGCTGCGACAACGGATGAACGGACACCGCGCAACAATCGCCAAACAGGAGAGTTCTCTCCCAGTCGGGGAACACTTCAGCAGTCATGGACATTCAGCCACCGACCTTCGGGTAAGCATACTCCAAGGCGGCCTTCGAGACACACGACAACGCAAAATCGTCGAGCAGAAATTGATAGCCAAATTCCGCACCCATGAGGACGGCCTCAACCGGGATCTTGGGTTCATGTCACACTACACGTGACCCCACCAGCGAACAAATGTTATCTGTGTTTAATATAACGTGTCATTGACCATCTTCTTTCTCTCTCTTTTTTTTTTGTTGAGGGTTTGTATATTCGGTGGCCTTTCAGGTGACACCTCTCTGTCTGTTCACTGATTGCCTTGGCAACGGGCAGTAATCACCAGGCATTGTTCGGTGATCTTCAAATGCGAAGGATTCGAAAATTTCATTTCCACACCATTCACCTGAGGAAGGAGGAAGCCTCCGAAAGCTTGTGGAATTTAAAATAAATTTGTTGGACGAAAACTTGGTGTTGTAAAATTGTTTACAATTGTCAACCCCAGTCCATCACCGGCATCTCCACATCATGACTGAACATCAGAACAGGGATCATACAGCAGGTCCCAGTACATCACACACTGAACATCAGAAAAGAGATCAGACAGCAGGTCCCAGTGCATCACAGACTGAACATCAAAACAGAGATCATACAGCAGCTTCCAGCACATCACAGACTCACCATCAAAACAGAGATCATGCAGCAAGTCCCAGTACATCACACACTACAGATCAGAACAGAAATCATACACCAGGTCCCAGTGCATCACACACTGAACATCAGAACAGAAATCATGCAGCAGGTCCCAGTGCATCACACACTGAACATCAGAACAGAAATCATGCAGCAGGTCCCAGTACATCAGACACTGAACATCAGAACAGAAATCATACACCAGGTCCCAGTACATCAGACACTGAACATCAGAACAGAAATCATGCAGCAGGTCCCAGTACATCAGACACTGAACATCAGAACAGGGATCATACAGCAGGTCCCAGTACATCACAGAGTGAACATCAGAACAGGGATCATACAGCAGGTCCCAGTCCATCACAGAGTGAACATCAGAACAGAGATCATACAGCAGGTCCCAGTCCATCACAGACTGACCATCAGAACAGAGACCATACAGCAGGTCCCAGTACATCACAGAGTGAACATCAGAATAGAGATCATAGAATCATAGAAGTTTACAACATGGAAACAGGCCCTTCGGCCCAACATGTCCATGTCGCCCAGTTTATACCACTAAGCTGGTCCCAATTTCCTGCACTTGGCCCATATCCCTCGAGACCCATCTTACCCATGTTACTGTCCAAATGCGTATTAAAAGACAAAATTGTACCCGCCTCTACTACTGCCTCTGGCAGCTCGTTCCAGACACTCACCACCCTTTGAGTGAAAAAATTGCCCCTCTGGACCCTTTTGTATCTCTCCCCTCTCACCTTAAATCTATGTCCCCTCGTTATAGTCTCCCCTAACTTTGGGAAAATATTTTGACTATCGACCTTATCTATGCCCCTCATTATTTTATAGACTTCTATAAGATCCCCCCTAAACCTCCTGCTTTCCAGGGAAAAAAGTCTCAGTCTTTCCAACCTTTCCCTGGAACTCAGACCATCAAGTCCCGGTAGCATCCTAGTAAATCTTTACTGCACTCTTTCTAGTTTAATAATATCCTTTCTATATTAGGGTGACCAGAACTGTACACAGTATTCCAAATGTGGCCTTACTAATGTCTTGTACAACTTCAACAAGACATCCCAACTCCTGCATTCCATGTTCTGACCAATGAAACCAAGCATGCCGAATGCCTTCTTCACCACCCTATCCACCTGTGACTCCACTTTCAAGGAGCTATGAATCTGTACTCCTAGATCTCTCTGTTCTATAACTCGCCCCAACGCCCTACCATTAACGGAGTAGGTCCTGGCCCGATTCGATCTACCAAAATGCATCACCTCACATTTATCTAAATTAAAGTCCATCTGCCATTTAATCGGCCCACTGGCCCAATTTATCAAGATCCCGTTGCAATCCGAGATAACCTTCTTCACTGTCCACAATGCCACCAATCATGGTGTCATCTGCAAACTTACCAACCATGTCTCCCAAATTGTCATCCAAATCATTAATATAAATAACAAATAACAGCGGACCCAGCACCGATCCCTGAGGCACACCGCTGGTCACAGGCCTCCAGTTTGAAAAACAACCCTCTACCTTGTGTCGTCAAGCCAATTTTGAATCCAAATTGGCTACCTCACCTTGGATCCGGTGAGATTTAACCTTACGTAACGACCTACCATGCGGTACCTTGTCAAAGGCTTTGCTGAAGTCCATGCAAACCACGTCCACTGCACAGCCCTCATCTATCTTCTTGGTTTCCCCTTCAAAAAACTCAATCAAATTCGTGAGACATGATTTTCCTTTCACAAAACCATGCTGACTGTTCCTAATCAGTCCCTGCCTCTCCAAATGCCTGTTGATCCTGTCCCTCAGAATGCCCTCACCGGTCTGTAGTTCCCAGGCTTTTCCCTGCCGCCCTTCTTAAACAAAGGCACAACATTTGCTGCCCTCCAATCTTCAGGCACCTCGCCTGTAGCTGTCGATGATTCAAATATCTCTGCTAGGGAACCCGCAATTTCCTCCCTAACCTCCCATAACGTCCTGGGATACATTTCATCAGGTCCCGGAGATTTATCTACCTTGATGCGCGTTAAGACTTCCAGCACCTCCCTCTCTGTAATACGTACACTCCTCAAGACATCACTATTTATTTCCCCAAGTTCCCTAACATCCATGCCTTTCTCAACCGTAAATACCGATGTGAAATATTCATTCAGGATCTCACCCATCTCTTGTGGTTCCGCACATAGATGACCTTGTTGATCCTTAAGTGGCCCTACTCTCTCCCTAGTTACTCTTTTGCACTTTATGTATTTGTAGAAGTTCTTTTGATTCTCCTTTGCCTTATCTGCCAAAGCAATTTCATGTCCCCTTTTTGCCTTCCTGATTTCTTTCTTAACTCCACTCCGGCAATCTCTACACTCTTCAAGGGATCCACTTGATCCCAGCTGCCTATGCATGTCATATGCCTCCTTCTTCTTTTTGACCAGGGCCTCAATCTCCCGAGTCATCCAAGGTTCCCTACTTCTACCAGCCTTGCCCTTCACTTTATAAGGAATGTGCTTAGCCTGAACACTTCTGTACACTCTCCCTCACTGCCTTTTGTTTCTGTCACCACTTTACATCCCACTGACTTCCTGCATCGGTTCCCATCCCCCTGCCACATTCGTTTAAATCATACAGCAGGTCCCAGTACATCACAGACTGAACATCAGAACAGAGATCATACAGCAGCTCCCAGTTCATCACAGACTGACCATCAGAACAGGGATCATACAGCTGGTCCCAGAAGATCACAGACTGACCATCAGAACAGGGATCAGACAGCAAGTCCCAGCACATCACAGACTGAACATCAGAACAGAGATCATACAGCAGGTCGCAGTACATCACACACTGAACATCAGAACAGGGATCATACAGCAGATCCCAGTATATCACAGAATAACCATCACAACAGGGATCATAGAGCAGGTCCCAGGACATTACACACTGAACATCAGAACAGAGATCATACAGCATGACCCAGTACATCACAGACTGAACATCAGAACAGGGATCAGACAGCAGGTCCCAGTACATCACACACTGAACATCAGAACAGGGATCAGACACCAGGTCCCAGAAAATCACAGACTGACCATCGGAAAAGGGATCATAAAACAGGTCCCAGTACATCACACACTTAACGTCAGAATAGATATCATGCAGCACGTCCCAGTGCATCACACACTGAACATCAGAACAGGGATCATATTGCAGATCCCAGTACATCACAGACTGAACATCAGAACAGGGATCATGCAGCAGGTCCCAGTCCATCACAGAGTGAACATCAGAACAGCGATCATGCACCAGGTCCCAGTACATCACAGACTGAACATCAGAACAGAGATCAGATAGCAGATCCTAGTACGTCACACACTGAACATCAGAACAGGGATCATACAGCAGGTCCAAGGACATCACAGACTGAACATCAGAACTGAGGTCAGAGAGCAGGTCCCAGTACATCACAGACTGACCATCAGAACAGGGATCATACAGCAGGTCCCAGTCCATCACATACTGAACATCAGAAAAGGGATCATACAGCAAGTCACAGCAGATCACAGACTGAACATCAGAACAGAGATCATGCAGCAGGTCCCAGTACATCACAGACTGACCATTAGAAAAGGGATCATACAGCAGGTCCCAGTACATCACACACTGAACATCAGAACAGGGACAATTCAGCAGGTCCCAGTACATCACAGACTGACCATCAGAACAGGGATTATTTTGCAGGTCCCAGTACATCACAGACTGAACATCAGAACAGGAATCATACAGCAGGTCCCAGTACATCACATTCTGAACATCAGAACAGGGATCATTTTGCAGGTCCCAGGACATCACAGACTGAACATCAGAACAGAGATCATAGAGCAGGTCACGGTACATCACAGACTGAACATCAGAACAGAGATCATACAGCAGGTCCCAATACATCACAGACTGAACATCAGAACAGGGATCATGCAGCAGGTCCCAGAAGATCACAGACTGACCATCAGATCAGGGATCATACAGCAAGTCCCAGTACACCATACACTGAACATCCGAAAAGGGAAAATACAGCAGGTCCCAGGACATCACACACTGAACATCAGAACAGGGATCATACAGCAGGTCCCAGTACATCACAGACTGACCATCAGAACAGAGATCCTACAGCAGGTCTCAGTACATCACACACTGAACATCAGAACATGGATCAAACAGCAGGTCCCAGTACATCACAGACTGACCATCAGAACAGGGATCATACAGCAGGTCCCATTACAACACATCCTGAACATCAGAACAGGGATCATTCAGCATTTCCCAGTACATCACATAATGAACATAAGAACAGAGATCATACAGCAGGTCCCAGTACATGACACACTGACCATCAGAACAGGGATCATACAACTGGTCCAAGCACATCACACACTGACCATTAGAACAGGGATCATACAGCAGGTCCCGGTACATCACACACTGAACATCAGAACAGGGATCATACAGCAGGTCCCAGTGCATCACAGACTGACCATCAGAACAGAGATTATACAGCAGGTAACAGCACATCACAGACTGACCATCAGAACAGAGATCATACAGCAGGTCCCAGCACATCACAGACTGACCATCAGAACAGAGATCATTTTACAGGTCTCAGTACATCACAGACTGAACATCAGAACAGGGATCATACAGCAGGTCCCAGTACATCACAGACTGACCATCAGAACAGCGATCATACAGCACGTCCCAGCACATCACAGACTGACCATCAGAACAGGGATCATAAAGCAGGTCCCAGTGCATCACACACTGACCATCAGAACAGCGATCATACAGCAGGTCCCAGTACATCACAGACTGACCATCAGAACAGGGATCATACTGCAGATCCCAGGACATCACAGACTGAACATCAGAACAGTGATCATACAGCAGGTCCCAGTGCATCATACACTGAACATCCGAACAGGGAAAATACAGCAGGTCCCAGCACATCACAGACTGCACTTCAGAACAGAGATCATGCAGCAGGTTCCAGTACATGACAGACTGACCATTAGAACAGGGATCATACAGCAGGTCCCAGTGCATCACAGACTGCACTTCAGAACAGAGATCATACAGCAGGTCCCAGTACATCACAGACTGACGATCAGAACAGGGATCATACAGCAGGTCCCAGTACAACACATCCTGAACATCAGAACAGGGATCATTCAGCATTTCCCAGTACATCACATAATGAACATAAGAACAGAGATCATACAGCAGGTCCCAGTACATGACACACTGACCATCAGAACAGGGATCATACAACTGGTCCAAGCACATCACACACTGACTATTAGAACAGGGATCATACAGCAGGTCCCAGTACATCACAGACTGAACATCAGAACAGAGATCATTTTACAGGTCTCAGTACATCACACACTGAACATCAGAACAGGGATCATACAGCAGATCCCAGTGCATCACAGGGTGAACATCAGAACAGCGTTCATGGAGCAGGTCCCAGTCCATCACACACTGACCATCAGAACAGCGATCATACAGCAGGTCCCAGTACATCACAGACTGGCCATCAGAACAGAGATCATTTTAAAGGTCCCAGTACATCACAGACTGACCATCAGAACAGAGATCATTTTAAAGGTCCCAGTACATCACAGACTGACCATCAGAACAGAGATCATACTGCAGATCCCAGGACATCTCAGACTGACCATCAGAACAGAGATCATTTTGCAGGTCCCAGGACATCACAGACTGAAACATCAGAACAGAGATCATACAGCAGGTCCCAGTACATCACAGAGTGAACATCAGAACAGGGATCATGCAGCAGGTCCCAGTCCATCACACACTGACCATCAGAACAGATATCATACAGCAGGTCCCAGTACATCACAGACTGAACATCACAACAGAGATCATACAGCAGGTCCCTGTACATCACAGACTGACCATCAGAACAGAGATCCTACAGCAGGTCTCAGTACATCACACACTGAACATCAGTACATGGATCAAACAGCAGGTCCCAGCACATCACAGACTGCACTGCAGAACATGGATCATACAGCAGGTCGCAGTACATCACAGACTGACCATCAGAACAGGGATCATACAGCAGGTCCCAGTACAACACATCCTGAACATCAGAACAGGGATCATTCAGCATTTCCCAGTACATCACATAATGAACATAAGAACAGAGATCATACAGCAGGTCCCAGTACATGACACACTGACCATCAGAACAGGGATCATACAACTGGTCCAAGCACATCACACACTGACCATTAGAACAGGGATCATACAGCAGGTCCCGGTACATCACACACTGAATATCAGAACAGGGATCATACAGCAGGTCCCAGTGCATCACAGACTGACCATCAGAACAGAGATTATACAGCAGGTAATACAACATCACAGACTGACCATCAGAACAGAGATCATACAGCTGGTCCCAGCACATCACAGACTGACCATCAGAACAGAGATCATTTTACAGGTCTCAGTACATCACAGACTGAACATCAGAACAGGGATCATGCAGCAGATCCCAGTGCATCACAGGGTGAACATCAGAACAGCGATCATACAGCAGGTCCCAGTACATCACAGACTGACCATCAGAACAGGGATCATATTGCAGATCCCAGTACATCACAGACTGAACATCAGAACAGAGGTCAGACAGCAGGTCCCAGTACATCACAGACTGACCATCAGAACAGGGATCATACAGCAGGTCCCAGTACATCACAGAGTGAACATCAGAACAGGGATCATACAGCAGGTCCCAGTACATCAGACACTGAACATCAGAACAGGGATCATACAGTAGGTCCCAGTACATCACAGACTGAACATCAGAACAGGGATCATACAGCAGGTCTCAGTACATCACAGAGTGAGCATCAGAACAGGGATCATACAGCAGGTCCCAGTACATCAGACACTGAACATCAGAACAGGGATCATACAGTCGGTCCCAGTACATCACAGACTGAACATCAGAACAGGGATCATACAGCAGGTCCCAGTACATCACAGAGTGAACATCAGAACAGGGATCATACAGCAGGTCTCAGTACATCACAGAGTGAGCATCAGAACAGGGATCATACAGCAGGTCCCAGTACATCAGACACTGAACATCAGAACAGGGATCATACAGTCGGTCCCAGTACATCACAGACTGAACATCAGAACAGGGATCATACAGCAGGTCCCAGCACATCACAGAGTGAACATCAGAACAGAGATCATACAGCAGGTCCCACTACATCACAGACTGAACATCAGAACAGGGATCATACAGCAGGTCCCAGGACATCACAGACTGAAACATCAGAACAGAGATCATACACATGGACATGTTGGGCCGAAGGGCCTGTTTCCATGTTGTAAACTTCTATGATTCTGTGATTCTCGGTCCCAGTACACCACACACTGACCATCAGAACAGTGATCTTACAGCAGGTCCCAGTACATCACACAATGGACATCAGAACAGAGATCATACAGCAGGTCCCAGAACAACACAGACTGACCATCAGTAAAGGCATCATTTTGCAGGTCCCAGTACATCACAGACTGACCATCAGAAGAGGGATCATTTTGCATGACCCAGTACATCACAGACTGACCATCAGAACAGAGATCATACAGCAGGTCCCAGTACATCACAGACTGATCATCAGAACAGGAATCATACAGCAGATCCCAGTACATCACAGACTGACCATCAGAACAGGGATCATACAACAGATCCCAGTACATCACAGACATGTCAGATTCTCAAAATTCACAGATCCCCCAAAACTCAGAGAATAACTCCGAAGAAAAGGACTTTGGACTCTTTTCTAACCATTTCAGTGTGATGAAATATTGGGCCTAACAGAGGTGATCCAAGGTCAAAAAACAAGATTTGATATTTTAAAAAGGCATGTTTGGGCTTGTGAAGGAAAAGGCTGCAACAGGAGTTGGGATCAAGCTCTGTAATAGACGGTTGGAGTATTGGAGTTCATCAAACTGTCTGGGGAACTGTGTGACTTCACTCAGCCCCTATCAGAAAACAGACCCACGGAAGAACAGTCCCCACACCCAAATGACAGGACCCAGCCAAAACATGCATCAAACAAATCCAATCAGCCCACTCCATGGAAATCTCAGGCCCAGTCAGGAAACTCAAAACCTGAGCACAATGACTACAATCAAACAAGAGCTCAACAACTGATGAAACCATCCCGAAACCACTTCACACATTCGTGAACAAGATACTCTTAACCAGCCCGCCAAAATCTTACAATAAACCAGGTCAGATTTGGCGCTCAGATAAGGAGGCTTCAATTCATAGAATTGAAGGCTGATTTTCTGAAGAAGTTCAGTTTCAGCCAAGAGTTCGACAGCTCGGGAGACAACAGTTCAACAAGGCGAGGGGGCAACAGGAAGAAGTTCAGCAGCTCGAGAAGCAGGTCGACACACAAGAAGAAACCAGGGCAACAGCCCCAGTGACCATCGGACCATCGGACACCTCGTGGCAACAAGGGCCTGACGAAACAACCAACCGAATATTACCACCGACCAACCGGGTAATATTGGGCCACCGCGACAAAAGAAAACCAATTCGGGAGAAAACCGAAGATCCGCAAAGTTTCCACTCGACGATCTATCCCTGGGGAAGTTTCCTACTCAAAAGACTCTAAATCCTATCCCTTTACAAAGAAAAGTGGGTCCTCACCCGATAGATCCAAGACGCACCCGACCGCATCAGCGGATTCGCCAAGACTGACCAGCTACAGTCCTCTACTGCATCCGGGGTACAGCAGACACCAACCAACACATACAGCGAACCCTGAAATCGCAAACCAGCTCAACTGTCAAGGATTCCTTTGGTGACATGGAAACGGCCATGGCTTCTTTAGTAAGTCAAAGACGGGACAGTGAGCAGTGCCCGCATTGCTCGCTGGACCCTGCTTCTCTCCCAGATGGACCTAAAGGTGAAAGGTCTCTGCGAGCCGAAGCTCGCAGCCAACATGATTTACCCAGGGACTGCCCACCGGTGTTCCATTGTAGGGGTATGGGAAGTCAACATAGGTCTTCAGGCCGGGATACACCCCTCAGACCGCGAAATCTATGTGGACGGTTCGAGCACACTATCTGCTGGGGAGCGACTTCCCGGGTGTGGAGTTTATGACCCAGTGGCGGACATTGCCCTGGCAATTAAACTCCCCAGCATAATGAGCGGCCAGCAGGCTGAACTGTCCACGATAGTGTACGTGGTCACACACCCCAAGAAATTCCCTACCCCGTACACGATTTGCTCGGACAGTATGTTCACATGCAATTCGTGTACGGAATACCTGGCCATCTGGTCCCGTCGCGGATATACCTCCGCTGACGGGAGACCCCTGGCAATTCAGCCTCTGCTGGAGAAAATCATGGCAGCCGTAGGGGAGGAAGGGAAGGTCGACATTCATAAGGTCAAAGCCCATTCAAAGACAGAGCCCAAGTGGGAGAGCAACCGAAAGGCAGACGAGCTGGCCAAACAGGGGGATTCTGGGATCCGTACCGAGCAGGATCGGGAGCTGCAATCCGGGACAAGGGAGGCACACAGGGGGTCGATTTGGCCTCGGACTTAAAGAAGGCCCAAGCCCAGGATACCGTCCTCAAGAACATCTTGAATGCGCTTTCAAAAGGGGAAAAGATAGAGGGCCCGTACGGCACAGCAGCCATCACCGTTACGGAAGGCATGCTGTTCAGGGGGGAGCAGTGGGTGGAGCCGCAGCAGCACCAAAGGGAATTCCTCCAACTGGCCCATGAGGGTCCAGGAGCGGGGCATCCCGGACCTTTTTGTTTTTTTTATTCGTTCACGGGATGTGGGCGTCGCTGGCAAGGCCGGCATTTATTGCCCATCCCTAATTGCCCTCGAGGTGGTGGTGAGCCGCCTTCTTGAACCGCTGCAGTCGGTGTGGTGACGGTTCTCCCACAATGCTGTTAGGAAGGGAGTTCCAGGATTTTGACCCAGCGACAATGAAGGAACGGCGATATATTTCCAAGTCAGGATGGTGTGTGACTTGGAGGGGAACGTGCAGGTGGTGTTGTTCCCATGCGCCTGCTGCCCTTGTCCTTCTAGGTGGTAGAGGTCGCGGGTTTGGGAGGTGCTGTCGAAGAAGCCTTGGCGAGTTGCTGCAGTGCATCCTGTGGATGGTGCACACTGCAGCCACAGTGCGCCGGTGGTGAAGGGAGTGAATGTTTAGGGTGGTGGATGGGGTGCCAATCAAGCGGGCTGCTTTATCTTGGATGGTGTCGAGCTTCTTGAGTGTTGTTGGAGCTGCACTCATCCAGGCAAGTGGAGAGTATTCCTTCACACTCCTGACTTGTGCCTTGTAGATAGTGGAAAGGCTTTGGGGAGTCAGGAGGTGAGTCACTCGCCGCAGAATACCCAGCCTCTGACCTGCTCTCGTAGCCACAGTATTTATATGGCTGGTCCAGTTAAGTTTCTGGTCAATGGTGACCCCCAGGATGTTGATGGTGGGGGATTCGGTGATGGTAATGCCGTTGAATGTCAAGGGGAGGTGGTTAGACTCTCTCTTGTTGGAGATGGTCATTGCCTGGCACTTATCTGGCGCGAATGTTACTTGCCACTTATGAGCCCAAGCCTGGATGTTGTCCAGGTCTTGCTGCATGCAGGCTCGGACTGCTTCATTATCTGAGGGGTTGCGAATGGAACTGAACATTGTGCAGTCATCAGCGAACATCCCCATTTCTGACCTTATGATGGAGGGAAGGTCATTGATGAAGCAGCTGAAGATGGTTGGGCCAAGGACACTGCCCTGAGGAACTCCTGCAGCAATGCCCTGGGGCTGAGATGACTGGCCTCCAACAACCACCACCATCTTCCTTTGTGCCAGGTATGACTCCAGCCACTGGAGAGTTTTCCCCCTGATTCCCATTGACTTCAATTTTACTAGGGCTCCTTGGTGCCACACTCGGTCAAATGCTGCCTTGATGTCAAGGGCAGTCACTCTCACCTCACCTCTGGAATTCAGCTCTTTTGTCCATGTTTGGACCAAGGCTGTAATGAGGTCTGGAGCCGAGTGGTCCTGGCGGAACCCAAACTGAGCATCGGTGAGCAGGTTATTGGTGAGTAAGTGCCGCTTGATAGCACTGTCGACGACACCTTCCATCACTTTGCTGCTGATTGAGAGTAGACTGATGGGGCAGTAATTGGCCGGATTGGATTTGTCCTGCTTTTTGTGGACAGGACATACCTGGGCAATTTTCCACATTGTCGGGTGGATGCCAGTGTTGTAGCTGTACTGGAACAGCTTGGCTAGAGGCACAGCTAGTTCTGGAGCACAAGTCTTCAGCACTACAGCTGGGATGTTGTCGGGGCCCATAGCCTTTGCTGTATCCAGTGCACTCAGCCGTTTCTTGATATCACGTGGAGTGAATCGAATTGGCCGAAGACTGGCTTCCGTGATGGTGGGGATATCGGGAGGAGGCTGAGATGAATTATCCACTCTGCACTTCTGGCTGAAGATGGTTGCAAACGCTTCAGCCTTGTCTTTTGCACTCACGTGCTGGACTCCGCCATCATTGAGAATGGGGATGTTTGCAGAGCCTCCTCCTCCCGTTAGTTGTTTAATTGTTCACCACCATTCACGACTGGATGTGGCAGGACTGCAGAGCTTTGATCTGATCCGTTGGTTGTGGAATCGCTTAGCTCTGTCTATAGCATGTTGCTTCCGCTGTTTAGCATGCATGTAGTCCTGAGTTGTAGCTCCACCAGGTTGGCACCTCATTTTTAGGTACGCCTGGTGCTGCTCCTGGCATGCTCTTCTACACTCCTCATTGAACCAGGGTTGATCCCCTAGCTTGTTGGTAATGGTAGAGTGAGGAATATGCCGGGCCATGAGGTTACAGATTGTGCTGGAATACAATTCTGCTGCTGCTGATGGCCCACAGCGCCTCATGGATGCCCAGTTTTGAGCTGCTAGATCTGTTCTGAAACTATCCCATTTAGCACGGTGGTAGTGCCACACAACACGTTGGATGGTGTCCTCAGTGCGAAGACGGGATTTCATCTCCACGAGGACTGTGCGGTGGTCACTCCTACCAATACTGTCATGGACAGATGCATTTGCGACAGGTAGATTGGTGAGGACGAGGTCAAGTAAGTTTTTCCCTCGTGTTGGTTCGCTCACCACCTGCCGCAGGCCCAGTCTAGCAGCTATGTCCTTCAGGACTCGGCCAGCTCGGTCAGTAGTGGTGCTACCGAGCCACTCTTGGTGATGGACATTGAAGTCCCCCACCCAGAGTATATTTTGTGCCCTTGCTACCCTCAGTGCTTCCTCCAAGTGGTGTTCAACATGGAGGAGGACTGATTCATCAGCTGAGGGAGGACGGTAGGTGGTAATCAGCAGGAGGTTTCCTTGCCCATGTTTGACCTGATGCCATGAGATTTCATGGGGTCCAGAGTCAATGTTGAGGACTCCCAGGGCCACTCCCTCCTGACTGTATATCACTGTACCGCCACCTCTGGTGGGTCTGTCCTGCCGGTGGGACAGGACATACCCAGGGATGGTGATGGAAGAGTCTGGGACGTTGGCTGAAAGATATGATTCTGTGAGTATGGCTATGTCAGGCTGTTGCTTGACTAGTCTGTGCGACAGCTCTCCCGGACCTGAGACCACCTGGCAGCGGGTGGAACAGACAGGATGGTGGCCAGGACTCAGGGAAGATGTCCGCAAGTTTTGTGCCGGCTGTCTGTTGTGTGCTGCTAACAACCCAGACCTCCAGAAAAGGAAGGTATCTATGGGACACATCATGAGGGTAGAGGGACCATGGCAGTCGATCCAGGTCGATTATATCGGGCCCCTATCCACCGCCCAGGGAGGCTACAAGTACTGCCTAGTCCTGGTGGACGTGCTCTCAAAGTGGGTAGAAGCCTTCCCATGCCGAACAGCCACAGCATTGGGTCCGGCTAGGATCCTGGTCAGGG
Source organism: Heptranchias perlo (assembly GCF_035084215.1). Classification (NCBI taxonomy): domain Eukaryota; kingdom Metazoa; phylum Chordata; class Chondrichthyes; order Hexanchiformes; family Hexanchidae; genus Heptranchias; species Heptranchias perlo. The sequence goes on from NW_027139265.1 coordinate 59,355, forward strand.
AAGTTTTCTCACGATGGGGACTACCACGTGGAGTCTGACCAAGGGAGTCACTTTACCGGGCAGGTCATGCAAGAGACCCTCAGGGTACTCGGCATTGAAGGGAAATGGCACGTCGCCCACAACCAGCAGTCATCGGGTCCTGTGGAGCGTTTAAACCGTCCCATTAAAGAAAGGCTGCGGTAGGAGACGGGAGACTCACCCAAGAAGTGGGATGAAGTCTTACCGTTGGTCCTAATGGGGATCCGAGCCAGCCAGTCAAAAGGCACGGGGTATTCCCCACACGAGCTCATGACTGGTAGGGTGATGCGGACCCCACCCATGTGCTAGCCCCGGTGCTCACGGAGGGTCTGCTCAGAGAGGTGAACCGGGACAGCTTCGTCAGGAATCTGTTTGAACACCTTAAATAGGTTCACTGGCAGGCTGCTAGCAACATGGGAAAACAGCATCGGAGTAACCGACTGCTGCTCGAACCCCTCAAGCACCACCAGTGGGAGAGAGGGGCTCAGGTCATGGTTCGGAATTTTGCCCGGGTAGGGAGTTTTGAACCACTGTACATGGGGCCCTACAACATTGTCGACAAGGCAAGTCCCATGGTCTCTGCCATAAAGATGCCTCGCCGCACGAAATGGTTCCACATTAACCAGTGTAAACTGTACACACCCGAGAAAGGGCAACAACCAGCAAGGGTGAACCGTCCTAAAGATAGAGATCCTCAGCCAGCAGCTGTGGCAGACTGCACCGGTGGGGGCAGTGGCTTCTGTCACTGGAGGGCCCATCCCACCAATTGTTTGGGACTCGGACACACCCCCGGCAGCCGGAGCCCTAAGAAGGTCTCCTCGCACACCACAGCCAAAACTACCGTGGTCACCTCACTTTCAATGGTTCAGCCCCGGAAGGGCCGCAACCCGTAAAAGAATGCTCAAGGTCAGGGATCATTGTAGGAAGAGGCGTGCCCAGCCTGAGGCCTCAAACTGCGAAGAACCCATAGGACAGGACAGGGACTCAGCAGCCAGACCAAAGGGGGTGGGGTAGTGTGCTGTAGCACAGGAAGGGTCACTCCCCAGATCATCTGGAATTCAGGGAAACCCCCAGTTGTTTTAAGAAGGATTGTCCGGGCCCGGCGGGACAGGCCAACTTACGCCCAGTTGTACAGGCTTCCCAGAAGCCGCCCAAGACGGAGGCTAAACAGGAATTAGCCTGGCCGTCCGGAGACGGGCGGGGGATGTACATAGTTTTCTGATGAATGTTAAGTTTTTTTTACAGTTTTGGTACTTTCAGGTTGATTATTATTTAATTATTTTACAATAAGTAAGTTTAAATTTCGAGATTCGATCACCTGTCAAGCCAGAGAACCTTCTCGGGACATGGCTATCTGTTCTGTGTGTCCCTCCAGAGAGGAAATCGGCATGAGGAGGGTTCTGCTCCTGCTCGCCCTGGTAGGGGTGAGCATCGGTGACCGAGGGGACGTGGAGGACTCCCACATTTATGGGTGCTCGGGAGAGAGAGCGCCAATCGTTCCCGCTGGGGATGGTGAACCGGGTGTGGAGGAGCTCGCTATTTACTTCCATGAGGGAAGGTGGCCAGGGTGGCTGGGGTCTAACTCTACACAATACTCCAGCCAGACTGGGTTCACCTATGGGGAGGCCTCCATCCCGTGCCCTCGGGTACAGGTCGTTGCTACAAGGGTCAGTGTCACTGAGGGGAAACGTGTGTGTCTTACATGCAAGGGACGGATTGCCCTGAATAAGTGGTGGTGGCTCAGGAAGCTGAGCAGGGACATAGGGGACCATACAGCTGACTGGGAACGACTGTGGAACGACACCGACCGGACGATCACAGGGAACCGAAGAAAAGTGAGTGTGTGTTGGGATAAGCGGTGGGAGTCGGAACAGGGAATCGATATCTGCATGTGGGGATCAGAGAGAGCCTGCCCCACAGGCATATCCATCATCTTCTCCAGACAATGGCAAGATACCGGGAAGGGGATGGGGTGGGATTCCAGCCTGCATGCGTGCGCGCTCCCACACTCCCCGATCCCAGTCAACGCCACCGAACTCGTTGCACGCACCCGAATGCCTCTGCCCACGACCCCGACATCACGGACAGTAATAGAGAGGTGTCCTAACACCAAGGGACCAGGAAATGGGTTAGTGCTAGTGCCGACCGAAAAGGTACTATACCAGGGGCTACACTACGCAGTAGCTTCAGTTATCCTAAACCTTACCGAAGTCCACTTACCTGAATGGTGCCCTAAGGAGACAGCACAGCTATACCAGGCCCGACTAAAAGAAATGTTTAGGAAATTCCACAAATTCAACTTTGCCAACATTGACAAAGCAGAGCTGGACACATTACACACTGAGCACACTCTGGGCGCAGGGAGACAAAGAAGGGGAACCTGGAACGATATTTTCACAACCTACAGTACAGGATCCTCGGTAATAAATAGCCTGGACGATACAGAACTGCAAACACAAATAAATGGTCTAAAAACCCAACTACGAAAGATCCTAACGGATCAGTGGTCGGCTCAGAGCTACACGAGGACCAAGCTATGATGGTCCATTTAAAGGAGTCATGATGTGGAGATGCCGGTGATGGACTGGGGTGGACAAATGTAAGGAATCTTACAACACCAGGTTATAGACCAACAATTTTATTTTAAAATCACAAGCTTTTGGAGATTATCCCCTTCGTCAGATTAAATAAGGTTAAATCTCACGGGATCCAAGGTGAGGTAGCCAATTGGATACAAAATTGGCTTGACGCCAGAAGACAGAGGGTGGTTGTAGAGGGTTGTTTTTCAAACTGGAGGCCTGTGACCAGCAGTGTGCCTCAGGGTTCGGTGCTGGGTCCGCTGTTATTTGTTATTTATATTAATGATTTGGATGAGAATTTAGGAGGCATGGTTAGTAAGTTTGCAGATGACACCAAGATTGGTGGCATTGTGGACAGTGAAGAATTTTATCTGGGATTGCAACGGGATCTTGATAAATTGGGCCAGTGGGCCGATGAATGGCAGATGGAGTTTAATTTAGATAAATGTGAGGTGATGCATTTTGGTAGATCGAATCGGGCCAGGACCTTATCCGTTAATGGTAGGGCGTTGGGGAGAGTTATAGAACAAAGAGATCTGGGAGTACAGGTTCATAGCTCCTTGAAAGTGGAGTCACAGGTGGATAGGGTGGTGGAGAAGGCATTCAGCATGCTTGGTTTCATTGGTCAGAACATTGAATACAGGAGTTGGGATGTCTTGTTGAAGTTGTACAAGACATTAGTAAGGCCATACTTGGAATACTGTGTACAGTTCTGGTCACCCTATTATAGAAAGGATATTATTAAACTAGAAAGAGTGCAGAAAAGATTTACTAGGATGCTACCGGGACTTGATGGTTTGACTTAAAGGGAGAGGTTGGATAGACTGAGACTTTTTTCCCTGGAGAGTAGGAGGTTTCGGGGTGATCTTATAGAAGTCCATAAAATAATGAGGGGCATAGATAAGGTAGATAGTCAAAATCTTTTCCCAAAGGTAGGGGAGTCTATAACGAGGGGGCATAGATTTAAGGTGAGAGGGGAGAGATACAAAAGGGTCCAGAGGGGCAATTTTTTCACTCAAAGGGTGGTGAGTGTCTGGAACGAGCTGCCAGAGGCAGTAGTAGAGGCGGGTACAATTTTGTCTTTTAATACGCATTTGGACAGTTCCATGGGTAAGATGGGTATAGAGGGATATGGGCCAAGTGCAGGCAATTGGGACTAGCTTAGTGGTATAAACTGGGCGACATGGAGATAGAATCATAGAAGTTACAACATGGAAACAGGCCCATCGGCCCAACATGTCCATGTCAAAGGCTTTGCTGAAGTCCATGTGGACCACGTCTGCTGCACAGCCCTCATCTATCATGTTGGGTCGAAAGGCCGGTTTCCGTGTTGTAAACTTCTATGACTCTTTGATCAGCTCAGATTTGTTCAAGTGCTCAGTCATTTTATCTTTGTTTGTTTCTCTCATTGACATTAGTTTTTATTGATTTCATTATTACTCACTTCTCTCAGATTCCCCGCTCTCTGTTCCCGGAAAACTCGAGGTTTTCACCTCCACCATCAGAACTGGAACATCCACTGAGGGAACTTCTGGGGGAGACCACATGACCAGGCACTGGGGAGACCACATGACCAGGCACTGGGGAGACCACATGACCAGGCACTGGGGAGACCACATGACCAGGCACTGGGGAGACCACATGACCAGGCACTGGGGAGACCACATGACCAGGCACTGGGGAGACAGAGAGAGAGAGAGACCCAGACCCGTTAAAGAGCCTCCCACAAACTCTCTGAAAGAACTGAACCAACACCTGTCCCACTCGAATCGTTCCCCTGTGTGATCGACACAGTCCGGACTGAGATGGGTTCACCAACTATACACCTGTCCCACTCGAATCGTTCCCCTGTGTGAGAGACATCCACCCGGTGATGGATCACGTAGTCGAATAGTACAGAGAATACTCAAACTCGGTGTTTGAATTGAATTGGAATGTTAGTTTTATTATACCGTCTACACGAAGAAAACAATGATGCAAACGGTCCTACACAGTACATTGAGTCACACACACCCACTACAGGACTTTATCCCGCTAAACTAAGAGGTTGGTGGGGACCCTGGAGACACCAATCACACACACACACGTCCGGTCGAGGCTCACCAATCCTTTGGACTTGCACGTCTGGCTGACTGGTTCTCTCACGTTGGGTTCGTTGCTGGGGCAGGTGGTGGGGCAGGTGGAGGAGGAGGTGGGGCAGGTGGAGGTGGAGGAGGAGGAGGAGGTGGGGCCCCAAAATCACCCGCACCCTCACATTCTCGCTCCCCCTCTCTACTCCCCCTCACGCTCCCCCTCTCTCCTCTCTCGCTCCTCCCCCCAACCACACTCACCCTCCCCCCCCACTCCACCCACCTGCTCCCTCACACTCACACTGGGGAGCGCGCGAGGGGGAAACACCCGGTGGGGCGGGGAGCACACGAGGGGGAAACACCCGGTGGGGCGGGGAGCACGCGAGGGGGAAACACCCGGTGGGGCGGGGAGCGCGCGAGGGGGAAACACCCGGTGGGGTGGGGAGCGCGCGAGGGGGAAACACCCGGTGGGGCGGGGAGCGCGCGAGGGGGAAACACCCGGTGGGGCGGGGAGCACACGAGGGGGAAACACCCGGTGGGGCGGGGAGCGCGCGAGGGGGAAACACCGTGTGGCGGGGAGCGCGCGAGGGGGAAACACCGTGTGGCGGGGAGCGCGCGAGGGGGAAACACCGTGTGGCGGGGAGCGCGCGAGGGGGAAACACCGGGTGGGGGGGAGCGCGCGAGGGGGAAACCCCGTGTGGGGGGGGAGCGCGCGAGGGGGAAACCCCGTGTGGGGGGGGAGCGCGCGAGGGGGAAACACCGGGGGGAGAGGGAGAGAAGCAGTGCTCCCCCTTCTCAAAAGGAGAATCACTGAAAGGAAACACTGTTTCCTTTTGAATCATTCTCCATGTCGCCCAGTTTATACCACTAAGCTGGTCCCAATTCCCTGCACTTGGCCCATATCCCTCTATACCCATCTTCCCCATATAACTGTCCAAATGCATTTTAAAAGACAAAATTGCACCCGCCTCTACTACTGCCTCTGGCAGCTCGTTCCAGACACTCACCACCCTTTGAGTGAAATAATTGCCCCGCTGGACCCTTTTGTATCTCTCCCATCTCACAGGCCTCCAGTTTGAAAAACAACCCTCTACAACCACCCTCTGTCTTCTGTCGTCAATCCAATTTTGTATCCAATTGGCTACCTCACCTTGGATCCCATGAGATTTAACCTTATGTGACAACCTACCATGCGGTACCTTGTCAAAGGCTTTGCTGAAGTCCATGTAGACCACGTCTACTGCACAGCCCTCATCTGTCTTCTTGGTTTCCCCTTCAAAAAACGCAATCACGGGATAATCTGATCCTGATCGGTTCCTGTGGCCGCTGCTGTCTGTGTGTTTGAAAGGCCGAGGGCGGGACCTCCTTCGGGTTCACGGCTCTCCGGGCCGGGACCCTCCGAGTCTCCGCCTCCGCCTCCGAGCAGGGAGAGGGGAGAGGGGAGAGGGCGGGTCTACCGCGCAGTTCGCACCGTCACTGATGTTGAGAGTCCAGACCGCGGGTCAATCCCGTTCACTAGGTGTCTCCCACTCCCCTTTAATACATTGTATCCCAATTATTATTCCACTTGTTTCATCTTTGAAGAGAAGTCTCAACAGGAACTTCCACTGAACATTAATTGACCGCAAGTTAAGGCAACAGCCTGAAGCAGAGTCCGTGGCCCACCGACTCTGACAACATCCACACGTCTCCGCACGTCTCCCACGAAGAGAGGGCAGTGAGTAAATTGCTGGGGCCGTGCGGTATTGGCGAGCCACTTGCCGGCCAATCGAGTGTGGCCCTGCGGAAGTGCTGCAAGCAGGTGCAGAGCACAGAGGAGAGGAGAGCCATCGAGAGGGAAGGAGGGAGAAAGAAAGAAGGAGGCGAAAAAAAAAACATCAGGCAGCTGCGAGGGGTGTGCTGCTGCTGTTGTCAGCCTTAACAGCAGGAAGAGGAGGTCGGCGGCGATCGGGGTGGCCGACTGAAGGTAGGGGGAGGTAAGAAGATCTTTTTCGACCAGGGGATTCCGCCCCCAAGTGTCTGGCCCGGGACAGCTGGAGCTGCCTGGGTGAAGTTCCTTACTTTTGCCATCTGTGGAGGACTGAGCCTAGTCAGCTCCGGCTGTCTAGGAGAAGACATCTCCTCCCCTCCACGCCCATCGGAAGAAAGAAGCCAGAAGAAGGTGCCACCCCGCCCCTCTTTGGCCGACTTCCCCAGCGGCCCACCCCTGCGGACTCCCTCCGTTTTCCCTGTGCCATCCCTTCCTCTCGTGCTCTTTTGAGCAGTAGCTTCAGACAAAGACAGAACCAAATATCGGACAAAGGAGCCCCTCTCCCACACTTGTACTGGGATACAGGGGAGAGGCGGTTTCTATTTACATTTAACACAAGGCCATTTTTTGCCATCCACCGGCCTGAGACCATGGCGACGCCATCTTCGCCGGTGCCCGGTCCCAGCAGGACGTATGCGGGGGTCGCCGCGGCGGCCGCGCCTTCGATTTCGGACGCTCCTGCTGGGCCGGCGCCATTTCGCCTCTTGACGAGGATCCATGGGGTGAAATGTTATGCTCACCCCAATATGACCATCGAGGCCTGCGTGAAGGCCATGGCCGAGGTGGTCGGCCCCTCGGCCATCGTCGCGGCCTCGAAAGTGTATGGGAAGGCAGTGTTCTTCCTGAGGACCGAGCGGATGGTGTCCCTGGCCCTTAATAAGGGGCTCACGGTTGGCGGGACCTTCCTGCCGGTGGACCCGCTGGAGGCCACCGCGCAGCGGGTGGTGTTATCGAACGTCCCACCCTTTCTACCGGTCGAGCTCCTCCTCCCCCATCTATGTCAACTGGGGGAGGTAAGGTCAGGGTTGACACCACTGACGCTCGGCCTCAGGGAGAACAGCCTCCGTCACGTGTACTCCTTCCGGCGCCAGGCGTTTGTTAAGCTGGTGCGGGAGGAGGTGACAGAGGGGGGTTTTAGTATCATCCACGAGGGGACCGCCTACCGCGTCTTCTGGACGGCAGAGGGTGGGCGGTGCCATGCCTGTAAGGAGGTGGGGCACCTGAGGAAGAACTGCCCCGCCTCCCAGGCCGCCAAAGCAGCTCCGGCGGCCAAGGCTGGCGCCGCCACCGCTCCTCCCCCCAACCCCGCCCCCGCGTCGGGAGAGTCAACTGCGCGGGCGGAGGGTGCCGACGAGGCCTCCGCCGGGGGAGAGGGAGGGAACCCTCGCCCAAAAAAGGCACGGAAGAAAAATAAACATCGGGAGGCTGGTCCCCGGGTTGGAAATCCGTCCAGCCAGCCCGAGGCCGTGGTCGTGACCGCGGCCAAACGACAACTCGCGGTCGCGGCAGAGCCCGGGCTGGCGGGTATTCAGGAGGGAGCGGAGGGGGGGGCCCCAGCAGACATGGGGCTCGCCCTCCCTCCGCGACCCTCCGGAAAGCAGAAAAGGCGCCGCTCCCTGGAAGCGGAGGGGAACCCTGCTAAGGGACGGCCCCCCGCGGAAAGGGAGTCGGCGTCGGCGGCTGATCCTGCGACCCCACCCTACATTTCCCACCGCCAGCGGGGGTCATCCACCTCTCAGGGGGAGGAGATCGTGCCCGTGCCTCCTGGGGGGGATGGAGAGACCCTGCCGAAAGGGGGGGTTGCGGATTCGTGCGCCGACGCGAGCTTCCCGTTCACCAGGTCGGGGGTCCTGGGTGCCGGGGCGGGCGAGGCCGAAGAGGCCGGATTCGTCTGCCCTCGGCTCGACCTCTCCCAGGACCTGCTCGACCTGGTGGCGGGTTTTAATAGGAAAATGTCACTGGCCGGGTCGGTCGGTGGCGGTGTGGGTGGGGAGACCCCCTTCTCCCAATCTCTGGGCATGGAGCCGGGGGAGGTTGGAGAACTGGAATATAAGTTCTCCCCGGGTTCCCCGGTTTCCCCGGTTTCCCATTATATCCGGGTGCCCGTTTACCACCGCTCGGAGGCTGGGGAGGGTCCTCGCCCGGAGCCGCCCTCTGACCCAGACCCCCCGGTCGAGCCCGGGGAGGACTCCTCTGCCGACGATCCTGGGGGTGTGATCATGACAGAGGTGGGGCCGGCCAGCGCGGCCGTCCCGTTCTCCGCACCCTGTGCGGGGAGTGGGTCGGCTGCGGGCGACGATGGCCCGGAGGAGGTCGGGGACTCGGTGGTGGGCACTGGGGAGGATTTAGAGTTCGCCGCCAGTGAGGCGGCGGACACCCTCGTGCCCGACACCGAGTCTCCCCTCATCCCCATTGAGGAACTCCGGGATTTTGTGTCCGGTTGGACCCATCGTGGCAATGGCGCCCGGCGGGCCCTCGACCGTTGGTCGGAGCCGGCGCATCTAATCCGCTCGGTCCGGGCCGCCGTCGCGTCCGTGGCCGCGGAGGAGGACGGCGGCAGGGTCGGGCTGCGCCGGCTCAGATCCCTCCTCACCGGGCTCTTGGGGGGAGAGGAGGTCGACTACCGGCCCCGCTCCCTCCGCGCATTAGTTTTTAGGTAGGTTGCGCTGTGCTCTTGCCATGGAGATAACCATAGCCAGCCTCAACATCAACGGCGGCAGAGACGCCCGCCGTAGATTTGACAAGTTCTCGGTCCTTCGGGACGGGAAGTATGCGGTGTGCTTTCTGCAGGAAACCCACACCGTTCCGGGAGACGAGGCCACGTGGATCCTGGAATGGGGAGGGGGGGGTCAACTTGAGTCACCTCAGCGGCGTTTCGAGCGGGGTGGCCATCTTGTTGGCCCCGACTTTTCAGCCGGAGATCTTGGGGGTCAAGGAGCCGGTGCCGGGCCGCTTGCTCCAAGTAGCCCTTCGCCACGGGGACGTGCCGCTTCACCTGGTGAACGTGTACGCCCCCTGGTCCGGAGCCGAGCAAGTGATCTTCTTTGAGGAAGTGTCCACTTACCTAAACTCCATCGACGCCGGCGAGTGCATTATCCTCGGGGGGGATTTTAACCGCACCCTCGAGGCGAGGGACCGCTCCGGTCCCGTGCGTTGCCGAATGGCGACGGAGAAGTTGAGGGACCTGGTCGGGTCCTTCGACTTGGTGGACGTCTGGCGGAATCTCCATCCCGACTCCAGCCAGCTCACCTTTGTGAGGGCTGTAGGAGGGAGCACCAGAATCGACCGCCTGTACGTTTCACGGGCGTACGCCTCCTGCGTCCCGTCGGCCTCCATCCGACCATTGTCGTGCATGGACCACCACCTGGTATGGATGGAGCTCGTTCTGCTCCTTGCCCGGTCGGGGTCCGCGTACTGGCACTTTAACAACCGGCTGCTGGAGGACGCGCGGTTCCGGGACTCGTTCCGTCTGTTCTGGAGCGACTGGAGAGGGAAGCGGGGAGGCTTCTCCTCCTTGAGGCTATGGTGGGACGTGGGCAAGGCTCACGTCCGCCTCTTCTGTCAAGAGTATGCGAGGGGGTCGACTAAGAGGCGGGAGTCCGAGGTCAGGCGGTTGGAGCAGGAGGTGCTTGGCCTGGAGTCCCGTCTCGGTCAGGCCGCCGAGGATCCGGCCCTGCGGCAGGTGTACGAAGAGAAGAAGGACGCTCTGAGGGACCTGCATCTTGTCGCGTCCCGAGGAGCGTACATGAGGTCGCGGCTCCAGCTCCTGCGGGACCTGGACCGCGGCTCCCCCTTCTTCTACTCGCTGGAAAAGTGGCGGGGGGCTCGTAAGCAGCTCCTTACGCTGCTGGCCGACGACGGGTCCCTCGTCTCGGACCCGGAGGGAGTCAGGGCCCGTGCTCGATCTTACTACGAGGCTCTGTTCTCTCCGGATCTGTCCAGCGAGGAGGCGCGCAGAGTCTTGTGGGAGGACCTCGGCCCGGAGGTCGCCGAGCGTCTGGACGCTCCGCTCAGTTTGGCGGAGCTGACGGGCGCCCTCCACCAGCTCTCTAGGGGCAAATCCCCGGGGCTGGATGAGCTGACCGTGGAGTTCCTCAGGGCCTTCTGGGACGTCCTGGGGGGCGACTACGCGCGGGTCCTGGGGGAATGTCTGGCGACCGGGGAGATGCCCCTTTCGTGGCGCAGGGCGGTCGTGGTCCTGCTGCCTAAGAAGGGGGATCTCCGCAACCTTAAAAACTGGCGCCCGGTCTCCCTCCTCAGCACGGATTATAAGGTCTTCGCCAGGGCGATGTCTGCTCGCCTCGGCACCGTGCTGGACCACATGATTCACCCCAACCAGTCCTACACGGTCCCGGGCCGGACGATCCACGATAACATCCACCTGGTCCGGGACCTGATCCACCACTCCCAGAGGGCTGGTCTGTCGGTCGCCTTCCTTTCCTTGGATCAGGAGAAGGCGTTCAACAGGGTGGATCACGAGTACCTATTCGGGACTCTGCGCGCTTTCGGGTTCGGGTCGCATTTCGTCGCCCGGATCCGACTTCTGTACGCCGCCGCGGAGTGTCTGATCAAGGTTAACGGATCCTTGACGGCGCCCCTTCGCTTCGGGAGAGGAGTGCGTCAGGGGTGCCCCATGTCCGGCCAATTATATACCGTCTGCGTAGAGCCTTTCCTGCGCCTCTTGCCGGGCGTGGAGGTCGTCCTTTCGGCTTACGCCGATGACGTGCTCCTCGTGGTCACCGATCCCCTTGACTTGCGGAGGATGCGCGAGTGCCAAGAGGTCTACTCTGCCGCGTCCTCCGCAAGAATCAACTGGGAGAAATGTTCCGGACTCCTGGTGGGTCAGTGGCGGGTGGATTCCATGCCAGAGGAGCTCAGGGCTTTCGCCTGGAGTACCACGCACCTCCGGTACCTGGGAGTCTACCTCGGCCCTGCCGAGGAAGCCTGGCCGGCGAACTGGGTAGAGCTGGAGGCCAAAGTCACCGCTCGCCTGGCGCGCTGGACAGGACTGCTCCGAGTGTTATCCTACAGGGGTCGAGTGTTGGTCATAAACCAGCTGGTGGCCGCCATGTTGTGGTTCCGGTTGGTCCCTTTTACCCCCCCCCCCTGATTTTGTTGCCAAGATTCAGAGGAAGTTCGTCGACTTCTTCTGGGCCAAAGGGATGCACTGGGTCGCTGCCGCGGTCCTGAGTCTCCCGCTTAGGGAGGGCGGTCAGGGGCTGGTGTGCGTCCACACCCAGGTGGCAACTTTCCGCCTTCGGACGCTGCAGCGATACCTGTACGCGGAGCGTCCTCTTAGATGGTGTGCGCTGGCGACGTATTTTTTCCGCCAGCTGCACGGCCTGAACTATGACACGCAGCTCCTGTTCGTCTCGATGGTGGGCGGCCGCACGTCTTTGCAGGAGCTGCCTGTCTTGTACCAGGATCTGCTCAGGGTCTGGACCATGGTCGCCTCCAGCCGGAGCTCTCGCCCGTCGGGGGTAGCGGCCGTCCTGCAGGAGCCGCTGCTCGGGAATCCGTTCCTCCGCGATGTCGGCTTCGGCCGCTCGTGGCTGACGGAGCGGAGGGCTGTGGCCGGTCGGGTGACCAGAGTCAGGGACGTCCTGGATGGTGGAGGGTCGGGTTGGCTCGAGCCGTGGGCGCTCGCCGCTCGCATGTCCTCGTGGCGTGCCGGGGACGCGGCCGCCGCCATCCAGGCGTTGAAATCGGCGCTCGGCCCTGACTCCACTCGGGGTGTGGAGGCGGCTCAAGCGTGCGGAGCCATCCCGTCCGACCTGACCCCCGTTCGGACGGAATTCCTCCTCGGCGCCAAACCCCGGTACCTCCCTCGGAGGGCCGCGCCTCACAACTTGAGCCGTCTCTCGGAAATTCCCTCCGTGCTGTTTCACCCCGCGCGGAGGGATTTCCTGTACGGGCTGCTCCTGCACACCATCCACTTCCTCGCCCTCGTCTCTCACCCGGACACGCCCTGGCGTGCCATCCTGCCGTCCGGCGGAGGCGGGGGTCCTCAGTGGGAGGCTCTCTATACGGGGGTCCTCCCGTGTTACTTTGGGGATCTGGGGTGGAGGATGTTGCACGGAGCAGTCCCGTGCAATAGGCGGCTACGCCATTTTACGGACACCCAGGCCGCTTGCATTTTCTGCGGCCTGGAGGAGTCCGTTTTTCATTTGTACACTGGGTGTGCGAGACTGCAGCCCCTGTTCCATTATTTGGAGTGGCTGCTCCTCAAGTTCTGGCTGCACTTCAGTCCCACGCTCCTGATCTTTGGCCGCCCGGTGAGGAGGGGGGCGGGCAGGTCGGTGGACGTCCTCGTGGGCCTGCTCCTGGGCCTGTCCAAGGTGGCTATCCACAGGTCCAGGATGCTCGCGGTCCGTGGGGGCGGGCGCTCGGCCTGTCTGCCTCTCTTTCGCGGGTTGCTCCGCGCCCGGGTGGCCCTGGAGATGGAGCACGCGGTGTCTGCCGGTACGCTTGAGGCTTTCCGCGACCGTTGGGCACCGCAGGGGCTGGAGTGCATCCTGAACGAGGATAATAAAATTTTGATTTGAACACTTGGTTTTGGTTTGTTTGGTTTTTAGTTGTTAAGCACACCCCACACACACACACCCCTTCTTATAAAAGGGGGGCCTAATTTAGAGGAAAAAAAACATTAATTGACCGCAATTTAAGGCAACAGCTGAATATCCACGAGAAGGCACGGAAAAGATAATCAAAAGGTCTCGCTAATCCATTGATTTGAAACCGATTAAATTGCAGACCAGCTGCAGCAGAACACACAGCTAGAGACTTGTGTCCTCAGATCGAATATTTAAATCTATCGCTGACCATTTAAATCTTAATCTAGAACCAACCTGAATAATACCTCCACATAAACGCTTTGAAAATCTCAATGTTCCCCTGTCAGAGAACTAACAGCTGCCCTCTCAGTTTAGATTTGGACACAAACTTTTGGACTATATTTTGTAACATTAAAATTGCTTGAGTGAAAGGGGTTAATTCAATCTGCTTGTTCAGTGACTGTGATTAATGAGGCTTGTTATGTTTGCTAATCATCTGATTGGAGAATTTCCCTCTGATAAATAAGCGCTCCTAACAAGCTGTTACCTCCCACTGTCAGAACATTGTCTCCAGCACTTCAAGGGACTGTCGACTCTCTCAGAAAGTGAACTGATACACGGGAATGTCCCACTCACCTATCGGAGATTGGAGGCACTTTATCCAAAAGATTCCCTCCTCTCTCTTGGCTCCTTTTGGTGTTCCTGGTAAGTGACAAGAACCACCTGTTAATGCTGAAATCTATGGTTAGTTACCTTACTGTTGTTGGTATTTAAGTCTCTGTTTCCAGTTATTAATTAGATTCTATGTCTGACTGCTCTTTCCCTGATGTACGTTTTCCAATGGCAGTTCATTCATTGGTCTCGGTTCAATGACTCAAACCATCCCAATTTTCACTGTGTTTCGTGTGGTTTCATAGAATCAAGATTCAATGGTGTGGCAACAGAAACGACTTTATTACAGAACACAGACTGGGACCCACACGGGTTACACTGCTCCTGTTCAACTCCTGGACTCAGCTCCCCTTCCCCCGGTCCAGACTGGGACCCACACGGGTTCCACTACTTCTACACAAGAACATAAGAAATAGGAGCAGGAGTAGCCCATACGGTCCTTCGAGCCTGCTCCACCATTCAATCAGATCATGGCCGATCTTCAACCTCAATTCCTCTTTCTAGCCCAATCCCCATATCCTTTGATTCTGCTAAAATGCAAATTTCTATCGATCTCAGCCTTGAATATACTGAACGACTGACCATCCACCGCCCCCTGCGGTGGAGAATTCCGTGGATTCACAACTCAGTGAAGAAATTCTTCCTTAACTCAGTCGTAAATGGCTAACCCCTTATCCTGAGACTATGCCCCCTAGTTTTAGACTCTCCAACGAGGGGAAACAGAATCTGAGCACCTACCCCGTCAAGCCCTCTCAGAATCTTATGTTTCAATGTGATCACCTCTCATTCTTCTTAACTCCAGAGAGATCTATTTGGTTAGAGTTTAAAAAAAAACACTCAAGGTGCCATTACACTAGATTCATAGAATCATAGAAAGGTTACAGCATTGAAGGAGGCCATTCGGCCCATCGAGCCTGTGCCAGCTCTATGCAAGAGCAATCCAGCTAGTCCCACTCCCACACTCTATTCCCGTAGCCCTGCAATTTTTTTCTTTCAAGTACCTATCCAGTTCCCTTTTGAAGGCCATGATTGAATCTGCCTCCACCACCCCCTTGGCCATTTCATTCCAAATCCTAACCACTTGCTGTGTTTTTTAAAAACGTTTTTCCTCATGTCACCTTTGGTTCTTTTGCCAAAAACAAATCTATGTCCTCTGGTTATTGATCCTTCCACTAATGGAAACAGTTTGTCTCCATCTACTCTGTCTAGACCCTTCATGATTTTTTTACACCTATCAAATCTCCTCTCAACCTTCTCCGTTCCAACGAGAAAAACCCCAGCTTCTCCAGTCCATCCATGTAACTAAAGTCCCTCACCCCTGGAATCATTCTAGTAAATCTCCTCTGCACCCTCTCCAAGGCATTCACATCTTTCCTAAAGTGCGGTGCCCAGAACTGGACACAATACTCCAGTTGTGGTCGAATCAATCTTTTATAAAGGTTCATCATGACTTCCTTGCACTACTGGGTATATTCTATAGGCCATCAACTAGTGGGGAAGATATAAAGGAGCAAATTTGCAGTGAAATTAGAGGGGTGCAAGAAGTATAGAGTAGTGATAATGGGGGACTTCAACTATCCTAATATAGAATGGGATAGTAGTTGTGTGAAGGGCAGAGAGGGGGAGGAATTTCTGAAGTGTGTTCAAGAGAACTTTCTTGATCAGTCTGTTTCCAGCACAAGGAGGAGGGAGGCATTGCTGGATCTGGTTCTTGGGAATGAGGTGGAGTAAGTGTCAGTGGGGGAACATTTAGGGAACAGTGATCATAGTATCATAAGGTTTAGATTAATTATGGAAAAGGAAGAGGAGCAATCTCGAGTAAAAATAGTTAATTGGAGGACGGCTAATTTCAGTGGGTTGAGAACAGATCTGGCCCGGGTAAATTGGAATCATAGATTGGCAGGTGGAACTGTAATCGAACAATGGGCGGCCTTTAAAGAGGAGATGGTTCGGGTATAGTCTAGGTACATTCCCACGAGGGCGAAAGGTAGGGCAAATAAAGCCAGAGAGAGAGTAAGATGAAGCAGAAAAAAGGGGGCGTATGACAGATGTCAGGTTCTTAATACAAGTGAGAACCGGGCTGAATATAGAAAGTTCACTGGGGATGTGAAAAAGAAAATAAGAGGGGCAAAGAGAGAGTATGAGAATGGACTGGCGGCCAACATAAAAGGGAATCCAAAAGTCTTCTCTCGGCATATAAACAGAGGAGGGGTGGGGCTGATTAGGTACTAAAAAGGAGATCTACTCATGGAGGCAGTGGGCATAGCTGAGGTACCAAATGAGTACTTTGCATCTGTCTTTACCAAGAAAGAAGATGCTGCCAAAGTCACAGTAGAAGTGGAGGTATAGAATCATCGAAATTTATGGCACAGGTGGAGGCCATTTGGCCCATTGTGTCCGTGCCGGTCGATAAAGAGCTCCCCAGCCTCATCCCACTTTCCAGCACTTGGTCCATCGTCCTGTCGGTTACAGCACTTCAGGTGCACATCCAAGTATTTTTTAAATGAGTTGAGGGCTTCTGCCTCTCAGGCAGTGAATTCCAGACCCCCACCACCCTCTGAGTGAAAAATTTCTCCCAAGCTCCCCTCTAATCCTTCCACCAATTACTTTATATCAGTGGCCCCTGGTCACCGCCAATCCCCACCCCCCATTGCTGAGGGAAATATGTGCTTCCGATCCACTCTATCTCGGCCTCTCATCATTTTATACACCTCAATTAAATATCCCCTCAGCCTCTTTTTTTCCAATGAAAACAACCCCAGCCTATCGAATCTTCCTCATCGCTAAAATTCTCCAGCCCTGGCAACATCCTCATCAATCTCCTCGTGCAATCACATCTTTCCTGTAATGTGGTGACCAGAACTGTACACAGTACAGAAGCTGTGGCCTAACCAGTGTTTTATGCAGTTCTAGCATAACCTCCCTGCTCTTATATTCTCTGCCTTGGCTAATAAAGGAAAGTATCCCGTATGCCTTTTTTAACCACCTTATCAACCTGTCCTGCTACCTTCAGGGATCTGTGGACATGAACTCCAAGCTCCCGTTGTTCCTCTACACCTCAGTATCCTCCCATTTATTGTGTATTCTCTTGCTTTGTTTGCCCTCCCCAAATGCATTACCTCACACTTCTCCGGATTGAATTCCATTTGCCACTTTTCTGCCCATCTGACCAGTCCACTGATATCTTCCTGCAGTCTGCAGCTTTCATCCTCACTATCAACCACACGGCCACATCTACAACTTTCTTGATCAAGCCCCCACATTCAAGTCCAAATCATTGACGTATACCACAAAAAGCAAGGGACCTAGCACTGAGCCCTGTGGAACCCCATTGAAACAGCCTTCTGGTCACAAAAACACCCATCAAACATTACCCTTTGCTTCCTGCCAATTTTGAACCCAACTAGCCACCTTCCCTTGGATCCCATGGGCTTTTACTTTTTTGGCCAATGTGCCATGTGGGTCCAAGTCAAAAGCCTTGCTAAAATCCACGTAGACTACATCAAATGCATTACCCTCATCGATCCTCCTTGTTACTTCCTCAAAAAAGGAAGTAGTTGAGATGCAGAATGGGGTGAAAATTCATCAAGAATAGGTACTAGAAAAGCTGGCTGTACTGAAAGTAGATAAGTCACTCAGTCCAGATGGGATGCACCCTCGGTTGCTGAGGGAAGCAAGGGTGAAAATTGCGGAGGTCCTGGCCATTATCTTTCAAACATCCTTAGATACGGAGGTTGTGCCAGAGGACTGGAGAATTGCAAATGTTACGCCCTTCAAAAAAGCGTGTAAGGATAAACCCAACAACTACAGGCCGATCAGTTTCACCTCAGTGTGGGGTGAGAACTTTTAGATACAATAATCCAGGACAGAATTAATCGTCACTTCGACAAGTGTGGATTCATTGAAGAAAACCAGCACGGATTTGTTGAAGACAAATCGTGTTCAACAAACCTGATAATTTTTTTAATGAGGTAACAGGGTTGATGACGGCAATGCAGCTGATGTTGTGTATATGGAGTTTCAAAATTAGTTTGATAAAGTGCCACATGATGATAAATTAAACTATTGAATTATTTGTACAATAAATTAGCAGTTGATTTATTTATATAATAAATTAAACACGTGAATTATTTATGTAATCCGTTAAACTATTGAATTTTTAATGTAATGTTTGAAACAATTGAATTATTTATATAATAAATTAAAGTATTCAACTTATAACTAAATTATTGAATTATTTGTATAAAAAATTAGTTGAATTATTTATATAATAAATGTAACCTTTGAATTATTTATATGATAAATTAAACACTTGATTATTTACATAATAAATTAATCAATTGAATGATATAATAAATTAAACACCTTTATTTAATAAATTAATTATTTGAATTATTAATAATTAAGTAAATTTGAATTATTTTTGTAATCAATTAAACAATTCATTAAAAAATGATCAATTGAATTATTTATATAATAAATTAACCTATTGAATTATTTATATAATTATTAAACTTTGAATTATTTTCATAATAAATTAAACAATTCATTTTATTTTAAAATGAATTGTTTAATTTATTATATAAATAATTCAAGTGATTATTTTAATCACTTGAATTATTTATATAATAAATTAAACAATTCATTATCAATTAATCTATTGAATTATTTATACAATAAATTAAATTCTGAATTATTTTTATAATAAATTAAACAATTCATTTAAAAATAATCACTTGAATTATTTATATAATAAATTAAACAATTTATTATAAATTAGACTATTGAATTATTTATATAATAAATAAAACTTTGAATTATTTATAAAATAAATTAAACAATTAATTATAAATTAAACGATTTAATTATTTATGCAAAAAATTAAACCTTGAATGAATTTTTATAATAAATCAAACAATTCATTTAAAAATAATTGAATTATTTATATAATAAATTAAATAATTCATTATAAATAAAATATTGAATTATTTATATAGTAAATTAAACTTTGAATTATTTTTATAATAAATTAAACAAGTCATTGTAAATTAAGCTGTTGAATTATTTATGTAATACATTGAACTATTGAATTATTTATATAGTAAATTAAACTTTGAATTATTGAAAAATAAATTAAACAATTCATTATAAATTAAACTGTTGAATTATTCATATAATTAATTAAATTTGAATTATTTTATAATAATTTAAACAATTCATTATAAATTAAACTGTTGAATTATTTATGTAAGAAATTAAGCAACTCATTAAAAATTAAGCTATTCAATTATTTATATAATCAATTAAACTAATGAAGTTTTTTATATAATTAATTAAATTTGAAATATTTTTATAATAAATTAAACTTTGAATTATTTTAATAATAAATTAAACAATTCATTTTGAAATAATCACTTGAATTATTTATGTAATAAATTAAACAATTCATTATAAATTAAACTATTGAATTATTTATACCATAAATTAAACTTTGAATTATTTTTATAATCAATTAAACAATTCATTTTGAAATAATCACTTGAATTATTTATATAATAAATTAGCAATTCATTATCAATTAAAATATTGAATTATTTATATCATAAATTGAACAATACATTATAAATTAAACTATTGAATTATTTATATAATACATTAAACAAATCATTATAAATTAAACTATTGAATCATTTATATAATAAATTAAACTATTGCACCATTTATATAATAAATTAAACTTTGAATTATTTTTTTAATAAATTAAACAATTCATTTTGAAATAATCACTTGAATTATTGATATAATAAATTAAACAATTCATTATAAATTAAACTAATGAATTATTTGTGATAAATTAAACAATTCATTATAAATTGAATTATTTATACAATAAATTAAACGATTGAATTATTTTTATAATAAATTAAACAATTCATTTTAAAAGAAAAACTTGAATTATTTATATGACAAATTAAACAATTCATTATAAATTAAACTATTGAATTATTGAAATAATAAATTAAACTATTGAATTATTTATATAATAAATTAAACTATAGAAACATAGAAACATAGAAAATAGGAGCAGGAGCAGGCCATTCGGCCCTTCGAGCCTGCTCCGCCATTCAATATGATCATGACTGATCCTCTATCTCAATACCATATTCCCGCGCTCTCCCCATACTCCTTGATGCCTTTTGTGTCTAGAAATATATTCAGTGACTTGGCCTCCACAGCCTTCTGTGGTAGAGAATTCCACAGGTTCACCACCCTCTGAGTGAAGACATTTCTCCTCATCTCAGTCCTAAATGTCCTATCATGTATCCTGAGACTGTGACCCCTCGTTCTGGACCCCTCAGCCAGGGGAAATATCCTCCCTACATCCAGTCTGTCTAGCCCTGTCAGAATTTTATATGTTTCAATGAGATCCCCTCTCATTCTTCTAAACTCTAGTGAATACAGGCCGAGTCAACCCAATCTCTTCTCATACAACAGTCCTGCCATCCCAGGGATCAGTCTGGTGAACCTTCGCTGCACTCCCTCTATGGCAAGTACATCCTTTCTTAGGTAAGGAGACCAAAACTGCACACAATACTCCAGGTGTGGTCTCAGCAAGGCCCTGTATAACTGCAGTAAGACATCCTTGCTCCTGTACTCAAATCCTCTTGCAATGAAGGCCAACATACCATTTGCCTTCCTAACTGCTTGCTGCACCTGCATGTTTACTTTCAGTGACTGGTGTACAAGGACACCCAGGTCCCTTTGTACATCAACATTTCCCAATCTATCACCATTTAAATAATACTCTGCCTTTCTGTTTTTCCTTCTGAAGTGGATAATTTCACATTTATCCACATTATACTGCAACTGCCATGTATTTGCCCACTCACCCAACTTGTCTAAATCACCATGAAGCCTCTTTGCATCCTCCTCACAGCTCACAATCCCATCTAGTTTTGTGTTGTCAGCAAACTTGAAAATTTTACATTTGGTTCCCTCATCCACATCATTGATATATATTGTGAATAGCTGGGGCCCAAGCACTGATCCCTGCGGTACCCCACTCGTCACTGCCTGACACCCCGAAAATGACCCATTTATTCCTACTCTCTGTTCCGCCATCCCTCCTATCATATTCTCATTTAGCTGGGTGGGACAGTAGAGCATCTATGGGACAGTACAGTCTATGGGACAGATTGTCATTTACCTGGATGGGATAGTACAGAGTCTATGGGACAGATTGTCATTTACCACGATGGGAGTACAGAGTCTATGGGACAGATTGTCATTTACCACAATGGGATAGTACAGAGTCCATGGGACAGATTGTCATTTACCACAATGGGATAGTACAGAGTCTATGGGACAGATTGTCATTTACCTGGATGGGATAGTACAGAGTCTATGGGACAGATTGTCATTTACCACAATGGGATAGTACAGAGTCTATGGGACAGATTGTCATTTACCACGATGGGAGTACAGAGTCTATGGGACAGATTGTCATTTACCACGATGGGATAGTACAGAGTCTATGGGACAGATTGTCATTTACCACGATGGGAGTACAGAGTCTATGGGACAGATTGTCATTTACCACGATGGGATAGTACAGAGTCTATGGGACAGATTGTCATTTACCTGGATGGGATAGTACAGAGTCTATGGGACAGATTGTCATTTACCACAATGGGATAGTACAGAGTCTATGGGACAGATTGTCATTTACCACGATGGGAGTACACAGTCTATGGGACAGATTGTCATTTACCACGATGGGAGTACAGAGTCTATGGGACAGATTGTCATTTACCACGATGGGATAGTACAGAGTCTATGGGACAGATTGTCATTTACCACGATGGGAGTACACAGTCTATGGGACAGATTGTCATTTACCACGATGGGAGTACAGAGTCTATGGGACAGATTGTCATTTACCACGATGGGAGTACACAGTCTATGGGACAGATTGTCATTTACCACGATGGGAGTACAGAGTCTATGGGACAGATTGTCATTTACCACGATGGGAGTACACAGTCTATGGGACAGATTGTCATTTACCACGATGGGAGTACAGAGTCTATGGGACAGATTGTCATTTACCACAATGGGATAGTACAGAGTCTATGGGACAGATTGTCATTTACCACGATGGGAGTACAGAGTCTATGGGACAGATTGTCATTTACCACGATGGGAGTACAGAGTCTATGGGACAGATTGTCATTTACCACGATGGGATAGTACAGAGTCTATGGGACAGATTGTACCTGTTTACCTGTTTACAGTTCAGTCCTAATGCTTTGGCCAGCTCTGACCGTTCCTGGGGAGAAATGTACTTTTGTCTGTGAAACTGTTGCATCAATCTCCTTTTCTGCTCATCGCTGAATACTGTCCGGACTCGGCTTTTTGGGGGCCGGAGGTTCTTTGAGTCAGTTTCTTGATCGGTGTCTGTGGTGCTGGTGACGGGGCTGGGGACCGAGTGGGGGTAATCGGCGCTGGGCCGCCTTAAACCTGAATCATGGAAATCAGGACAGTGGGAAATTAAATCATAAAATTAGGAATTCTCGGCCCCGGGACCTGGTCTATTTTAACTTCACTCACTAACCGGCCGGGTTTTGGCGCCAAAATTACTATGAAAATAAATTAAACTTTAGCCACAAAAAGAAAACATTTTCCCGGATAAATGATTCCGAGTAAAACCTCCTCCCAATTCAACATTAAAAAGAAATGACCAAACTTGGAATCTCAGTCTGTTGGGGATTAAATCTGGATTGAGCTGTTGTCGCTTTGGGTCTTGTTCATTCTCTCCTCTCACCTGGCGGCTCACAGAGAGCGGGTCCGGGATCGGTCACTTCACCCGCTCGGCTGCCGCTGCCTCCGGGACCTGAGAAAACACATCAACTGGTCAGAGACAGAAAACCCGCAAATCAACTGGTCAGAGACAGAAAACCCGCAAATCAACTGGTCAGAGACAGAAAACCCGCAAATCAACTGGTCAGAGACAGAAAACCCGCAAATCAACTGGTCAGAGACAGAAAACCCGCAAATCAACTGGTCAGAGACAGAAAACCCGCACATCAACTGGTCAGAGACAGAAAACCTGCAAATCAACTGGTCAGAGACAGAATCCCACAAATCAACTGGTCAGAGACAGAAAACCCGCAAATCAACTGGTCAGAGACAGAAAACCCGCAAATCAACTGGTCAGAGACAGAAAACCCGCAAATCAACTGGTCAGAGACAGAAACCCGCAAATCAACTGGTCAGAGACAGAAAACCCACAAATCAACTGGTCAGAGACAGAATCCCGCAAATCAACTGGTCAGAGACAGAAAACCCGCAAATCAACTGGTCAGAGACAGAAAACCCGCACATCAACTGGTCAGAGACAGAAAACCCGCACATCAACTGGTCAGAGACAGAAAACCCGCACATCAACTGGTCAGAGACAGAAAACCCGCAAATCAACTGGTCAGAGACAGAAACCCGCAAATCAACTGGTCAGAGACAGAAAACCCGCACATCAACTGGTCAGAGACAGAAAACCCGCAAATCAACTGGCCAGAGAGCAAACACCAGGGACTGGGGATTAACGGGTTAAACAGAGATCGCAATTCACCCCGGGAGCGGTCAGTGACCCAGGCCGATTGTTAATAAGTAAAACAATCCATTTTAAAATAATCACATGAATTATTTATAAAATAAATTAAACAATTCATTATTAATTAAACTATTGAATTATTTATATAATAAATGAAGCAATTCATTATAAATTGTATTATTGAATTATTTATATAATCAATTAAACTATTGAATTAATATAATTAATTATAATTGAATTATTTTTATAATAAATTAAACAATTCATTATCAATTAAACTATTGAATTATTTATATAACAAAAAGAACTATTGAATTATTTACATAATAAATTAAACTTTGAAAAATTTAATAATAAATTAAACAATTCATTTTACAATAAACACATGAATTATTTATAACATAAATTAAACAATTCATTATCAATTAATCTATTGAATTATTTATAAAATAAATTAAGCTATTGCACCATTTATGTGATAAATTAAACTTTGAACTATTTTTATAGTAAATTAAACAATTCATTTTAAAATAAACACATGAATTAATTTTAAAAATAAATAAAACAATTCATTATAAATTTAAAAATTAAATTATTTGTATAATCATTTAAACTTTATATTAAATTATTGAATAATATATTTAATTAATTAAACTTTGAATTATTATTTATAATAAATTAAACAATTCATTATAAATGAAACGATCAACTTATTTATACCATAAATTAAACAATTGAATTATTTATATAATAAATTAAACAATTCATTATAAATGAAACGATTGAATTATTTATATGATACATAAATCTATTGAATTATTTAGATAATAAATTAAACTTTGAATTATTTTATAATAAATTAATCAATTTATTTTAAAATAATCACTTGAATTATTTATAAAATAAATTAAACAATTCATTATAAATTAAACTATTGAATTATTTATATAATCCATTAAACAATTGAATTATTTAAACAATTAATTAAATTTGTATTATTTTTATATTAATTGAAACAATTCATTGTAAATTAAACTATAGAATTATTTATGTAATAAATTGAACTATTGAATCATTTATATAATAAATTCAACTTTGAATTATTTTTATAATAAATTAAACAATTCATTATAAATTAAACTATTGAATTATTTATACAATAAATTAAACTAATGAATTAATTATATAATAAATTATACTTTGAATTATTTATATAATCAATTAAACAATTCATTTTGCAATCATCACGTGAATTATTTTTATAATGAATTAAGCAATTCATTATCAATTAAACTATTCAATTATTTATAAAATACATTAAACAATTCATTATAAATTAAACTATTGAATTATTTTATAATAAATTGAACAATTCATTATAAATTAAACTATAGAATTATTTATATAATACATTAAACTATTGAATTACTTACATAATTAATTAAACTTTGAATTCTTTTTACAATAAATTAAACAATTCATTGTAAATTAAACTACTGAATTATTTATATAATAAAATGAACTATTGAATTATTTATATAATAAATTAAAGAATTGAATTATTTATATAATAAATTGAACTATTCATTTTAAAATAATGACTTGAATTATTTATATAATAAATTAAACATTCATTATTAATTAAATTATTGAATTATTTATATAATAAAATAAACTATTGAATTAATTATACAATAAATTAAACTTTGAATTCTGTTTATAATAAATTAAACAATTCATTTAAAAATAATCACTTGAATTGTTTATATAATAAATTAAACAATTCATTATCAATTGAACTCTTGAATTATTTATATAATAAATTAAACAATTCTTTATAAATTAAACTTTGAATTATTTTTATAATAAATTGAACAATTCATTTCAAAATAATCACTTGAATTATTTGTAAAATAAATTAAACAATTCATTATAAATTGAAATATTGATTTATTTATGTAATAAATTAAACTATTGCACCATTAATATAATAAATTAAACTTTGAATTATTTTTATTAGAAATTAAACAATTCATTTTGAAATAATCACTTGAATGATTTTTATAATAAATTAAACAATTCATTATAAATTATATTATTGAATTTTTTATATACTAAATTAAACTTTGAATTATTTGTACAATAAATTAAACAAATCATTTTACAATAATCACTTGAATTATTTATATAACAAATTAAACAATTCATTATAAATTAAACTATTGAATTATTTATACAATAAATTAAACTTTGAATTATGTTTTATAATAAAATGAATTATTTATAAAATACGTTTAAAAATTCATTATAAAATAAAATATTGAATTATTTATATAATAAATTGAACTTTGAATTATTTATAATAAATACAACTTTGAATTATTTTTGTAATGAATTAAACGATTCATTTTGAAATAATCACTTGAATTATTTATAACATAAATTAACAATTCATTATAAATTAAATTGTTGAATTATTCATATAATTAATTATATTTGAATTATTTTATAATAAATTAAACAATTCATTATAAATTAAACTGTTGAATCATTTATATAATAAATTAAGCAATTCACTATAAATTAAATTATTTAATTGTTTATGTAATAAATTAAACTTTGAATTATTGATATAATAAATTAAACAATTCATTTTAGAATAATCACTTGAATTATTTATATAACAAATTAAACAATTCATGATAAATTAAACTATTGAAATATTTAAATAATAAATTAAACTATTGAATTAATTATATAATAAATTAAACTTTCAATTATTTTTATAATAAATCAAACAATTCATTTTGAAATAATCACTTGAATTATTTATAAAATAAATTAAACAATTCATTATAAAATATACTATTGAATTATTTATGTAATATATTAAGCAACTCATTATAAATTAAGCTATTGAATTATTTATATAATCAATTAAATTATTGAATTATTTACATGATTAATTAAATTTGAATTATTTTTATAATAAATTAATCAATTTATTTTAAAATAATCACTTGAATTATTTATAAAATAAATTATACAATTCATTATAAATTACACTATTGAATTATTTACATAATAAATTAAACAATTCGTTATAAATTAAAGTATTGAATTATTTATACCATAAATTAAACTTTGAATTATTTTTATAATAAATTAAACAATTCATTTAAAAATAATCACTTGAATTATTTAAATAATAAATTGAACAATTCATGATAAATTAAACTATTGAAATATTTAAATAATAAATTAAACTATTGAATTAATTATATAATAAATTAAACTTTGAATTATTTTTATTATAAATCAAACAATTCATTTTGAAATAATCACTTGAATTATTTATAAAATAAATTAAACAATTCATTATAAAATATACTATTGAATTATTTATGTAATATATTAAGCAACTCATTATAAATTAAGCTATTGAATTATTTATATAATCAATTAAATTATTGAATTATTTACATGATTAATTAAATTTGAATTATTTTTATAATAAATTAATCAATTTATTTTAAAATAATCACTTGAATTATTTATAAAATAAATTATACAATTCATTATAAATTACACTATTGAATTATTTACATAATAAATTAAACAATTCGTTATAAATTAAAGTACTGAATTATTTATATAATAAATTGAACTATTGAATTATTTATATAATAAATTAAACTATTGAATTAATTATATGATAAATTAAACTTTGAATTATTTTAATAATGAATTAAACAATTCATTTTGAAATAATTACTTGAATTATTTATAAAATAAATTAACAATTCATTATAAATTAAACTGTTGAATTATTTATATAATAAATTAAACAATTCACTATAAATTAAATTATTTAATTGATTATGTAATAAGTTAAACTTTGAATTATTGATATAATAAATTAAACAATTCATTATGAATTAAACTATTGAGTTATTTATACCATAAATTAAACTTTGAATTATTTTTATAATAAATTAAACAATTCATTTAAAAATAATCACTTGAATTATTTAAATAATAAATTGAACAATTCAATATAAATTAAACTATTGAATTAATCATATAATAAATTAAACATTGAATTATTTATTTAATAAATTAAACAATTCATTATAAATTAAACTATTGAATTATTTACATAATAAATTAAACTATTGCACCATTTATATAATAAATTAAACTTTGAATTAATTTTATAATCAATTAAAGAATTCATTTTGAAATAATCACGAATTATTTTTATAATAAATTAAACAATTGATTATCAATTAAAATATTGAATTATTTTTATTATAAATTGAACTATTGAATTATTTATATAATAAATTAAACTATTGAATTATTTATATAATAAATTAAACTATTGCACCATTATTATAATAAATTAAACTTTGAATTATTTTTATAATCAATTAAAGAATTCATTTTGAAATAATCACTTGAATTATTTTTATAATAAATTAAACAATTCTTTATAAATTAAACTATTGATTTATTTATATAATTAATTAACCAATTCATTATAAATTAAACTGTTGATTTATTTATATAATTAATTAAACAATTCATTATAAATTAAACTATTGAATTATTTATACAATAAATTGTACTTTGAATTATTTAAATAATAAATTAAACAATTTATTTTGCAATCATCACTTGAATTATTTTTATAATAAATTAAACAATTCATTATCAATTAAACTATTGAATTGTTTATAAAATACATTAAACAATTCATTATAAGTTGAACTGCTGAATTATTTATATAATAAATTGAACTATTGAATTATTTATATAATGTATTAAACAATTCAATATAAATTAAACTATAGAATTATTTATATAATACATTAAACTATTGAATTACTTATATAATTAATTAAACTTTGAATTCTTTTTACAATAAATTAAACAATTCATTTTAGAATAATCACTTGAATTATTTATATAACAAATTAAGCAATTTATTATAAATTAAACTATTGAAATGTTTAATAATAAATTGAACTATTGAATCAATTTTATAATAAATTAAACTTTGAATTATTTTTATAATAAATCAAACAATTTATTTAAAAATAATCACTTGAATCATTTATATAGTAAATTAAACAATTCATTACAAATTAAACTATTGAATTATTTATATAAGAAATTAAACAATTCATTTTGAAATAATCACTTGAATTATTTATAAAATAAACTAACAACTCATTATAAATTAAACTGTTGAATTATTCATATAATTAATTATATTTGAATTATTATATAATAAATTAAACAATTCATTATACATTAAACTGTTGAATTATTTATGTAATAAATTAAACAATTCACTATAAATTAGATTATTGAATTGTTTATGTAATAAATTAAACTTTGAATTATTGATATAATAAATTAAACAATTCATCATGAATTAAACTATTGAATTATTTATACCATAAATTAAACAATTCATTAAAAAATAATCACTTAAATTATTTAAATAATAAATTGAACAATTCATTAAAAATTAAACTATTGAATTAATCATATAGTAAATTAAACTTTGAATTATTTATTTAATAAATTAAACAATTCATTATAAATTAAACTATTGAATTATTTATATAATAAATTAACCTATTGCACCATTTATATAATAAATTAAACTTTGAATTATTTTTATAATAAATTAAACAATTCATTATCAATTAAACTATTGAATTATTTATATAATAAATTAAACTTTGAATTATTTTTACAATAAATTAAACAATTCATTTTAGAATAATCACTTGAATTATTTATATAACAAATTAAACAATTCATTATAAATTAAACTATTGAAATGTTCAATAATGAATTAAACTATTGAATTAATTATATAATAAATTAAACTTTGAATTATTTTTATAATAAATCAAACAATTCATTAAAAAATAATCAATTGAATCATTTATATAGTAAATTAAACAATTCATTACAAATTAAACTATTGAATTATTTATATAATAAATTGAACAATTCATTATAAATTAAATTATTGAATTATTTATATCATAAATTAAACTATTGAATTATTTATATAACAAATTAAACTTTCAATTATTTTTATAAGAAATTAAACAATTCATTTTGAAATAATCACTTGAATTATTTATAAAATAAACTAACAACTCATTATAAATTAAACTGTTGAATTATTCATATAATTAATTATATTTGAATTATTATATAATAAATTAAACAATTCATCATAAATAATTCAACAGTTTAATTTATGTAATAAATTAAACAATTCACTATAAATTAGATTATTGAATTGTTTATGTAATAAATTAAACTTTGAATTATTGATATAATAAATTAAACAATTCATTATAAATTAAACTATTGAATTATTTATACCATAAATTAAACTTTGAATTATTTTTATAATAAATTGAACAATTCATTATCAATTAAACTATTGAATTATTTATATAATAAATTAAACTTTGAATTATTTTTATAATCAATTAAACAATTCATTATCAATTAAAATATTGAATTATTTATATAATAAATTGAACAATTGATTATAAATTAAACTATTGAATTATTTATATAATAAATTAAGCTTTGAAATATTTTTAAAATAAAGTAAACTGTTCATTTTAAAATAATCACTTGAATTATTTATATAATAATTTAAACAATTCATTATGAATTTAAGTATTGAATTATTTATATAATAAATTGCACTGTTGAATTATTTTTACAATGAATTAAACAATTCATTTTAAAATAATCAGTTGAATTATTTATAAAATTAATTAAACAATTCATTATTAATTAAACTATTGAATTATTTATGTAATAAATTAAACAATTCATTACAAATTAAACTATTGAATTATTTATATAATAAATTAAACTTTTAATTATTTTTTCAATAAATTAAACAATTCATTTGAAAATAATCACTTGAATTGTGATTATTTTCAAATGAATTGTTTAATTTGAAAATAAAATAAATGAAACAATTCATTATAAAATAAACTATTGAATTATTTATGTAATAAATTGAGCAACTCATAATAAATTAAGCTATTGAATTATTTATATAATCAATTAAACTATTGAATTATTTATATAATAAATTAAACAATTCATTTTAAAATAATCACTTGACTTATTTATATAATAAATTAAGCAACACATTATAAATTAAACTATTGAATTATTTATAAAATAAATTAAACAATTCATTATAAATTAAACTACTGAATTATTTATAATATAAATTGATATATTGAATTATTTATATAATACATTAAGCAACTCATTATAAATTAGGTTATTGAATTATTTATATAATCAATTAAACTTTGAATTATTTATATAATAAATTGAACTATTGAATTAATTATATGATAAAATAAACTTTGAATTATTTTAATAATAAAGTAAACAATTCATTTTGAAATAATCACTTGAATTATTCATAAAATAAATTAACAATTCATTATAAATTAAACTGTTGAATTATTTATATAATAAATTAAACAATTCACTATAAATTAAATTATTGAATTGTTGATATAATAAATTAAACAATTCATTATAAATTAAACTATTGAATTATTTATATCATAAATTAAACTTTGAATTATTTAATAAATTAAACAATTCATTATAAATTAAACTATTGCGCCATTTATATCATAAATTAAACTTTGAATTATTTGTACAATAAATTAAACAAATCATTTTAGAATAATCACTTGAATTATTTATATAACAAATTAAACAATTCATTATAAATTAAACTATTGAAATGTTTAATAATAAATTAAACTATTGAATTAATTATATAATAAATCAAACAATTCATTTAAAAATAATCACTTGAATCATTTATATAGTAAATTAAACAATTCATTACAAATTAAAACATTGAATTATTTATATAATAAATTAAACAATTCATTATAAATTAAATTATTGAATTATTTATATCATAAATTAAACTATTGAATTAATTATATAATAAATTAAACTTTGAATTATTTTTACAATCAATTAAACAATTCATTTCAGAATAATCACTTGAATTATTTCTAAAATGAATTAAACAATTCATTATAAAAGAAACTATTGAATTATTTATATAATCAATTAAACTTTGAATTATTTATATAATAAATTGAACTTTGAATTATTTTAATAATAAATTAAACAATTCATTTTGAAATAATCACTTGAATTATTCATAAAATAAATTAACAATTCATTATAAATTAAACTGTTGAAGTATTTATATAATAAATTAAACAATTCACTATAAATTAAATTATTGAATTGTTGCAAGAAAAATAGTGTGGTAAAAGTAGGGGACTTTAACTTTCCCAACATTGACTGGGACAGCAATAGCATTAGGGGCTTGGATGGAGAGAAATTTGTTGAGTGTATTCAGGAGGAATTTCTCATTCAGTATGTGGATGGCCCGACTAGAGAGGGGGCAAAACTTGACCTCCTCTTGGGAAATAAGGAAGGGCAGGTGACAGAAGTGTTAGTGAGGGATCACTTTGGGACCAGTGATCATAATTCCATTAGTTTTAAGATAGCTATGGAGAAGGATAGGTCTGGCCCAAAAGTTAAAATTCTAAATTGGGGAAAGGCCAATTTTGATGGTATTAGACAGGAACTTTCAGGAGTTGATTGGGAGAGTCTGTTGGCAGGCAAAGGGACGTCTGGTAAGTGGGAGGCTTTCAAAAGTGTGTTAACCAGGGTTCAGAGTAAGCACATTCCTTATAAAGTGAAGGGCAAGGCTGGTAGAAGTAGGGAACCTTGGATGACTCGGGAGATTGAGGCACTAGTCAAAAAGAAGAAGGAGGCATATGACATGCATAGGCAGCTGGGATCAAGTGGATCCCTTGAAGAGTATAGAGATTGCCGGAGTAGAGTTAAGAGAGAAATCAGGAGGGCAAAAAGGGGATATGAGATTGCTTTGGCAGATCAGGCAAAGGTGAATCCAAAGAGCTTCTACAAATACATAAAGGGCAAAAGGGTAACTAGGGAGAGAGTAGGGCCTCTTAAGGATCAACAAGGTCATCTATGTGCGGAACCACAAGAGATGGGTGAGATCCTGAATGAATATTTCACATCGATATTTACGGTTGAGAAAGGCATGGATGTTAGGGAACTTGAGGAAATAAATAGTGATGTCTTGAGGAGTGTACATATTACAGAGAGGGAGGTGCTGGAAGTCTTAACGCGCATCAAGGTAGATAAATCTCCGGGACCTGATGAAATGTATCCCAGGACGTTATGGGAGGTTAGGGAGGAAATTGCGGGTCCCCTAGCAGAGATATTTGAATCATCCACCGCTACAGGTGAGGTGCCTGAAGATTGGAGGGTAGAAAATGTTGTGCCTTTGTTTAAGAAGGGCGGCAGGGAAAAGCCTGGGAACTACAGACCGGTGAGCCTGACATCTGTAGTGGGTAAGTTGTTAGAGGGTATTCTGAGGGTCAGGATCTACAGGCATTTGGAGAGGCAGGGACTGATTAGGAACAGTCAGCATGGTTTTGTGAGAGGAAAATCATGTCTCACGAATTTGATTGAGTTTTTTGAAGGGGTAACCAAGAAGATAGATGAGGGCTGTGCAGTAGACGTGGTCTACATGGACTTCAGCAAAGCATTTGACAAGGTACCGCATGGTAGGTTGTTACATAAGGTTAAATCTCATGGGATCCAAGGTGAGGTAGCCAATTGGATACAAAATTGGCTTGACGACAGAAGACAGAGGGTGGTTGTAGAGGGTTGTTTTTCAAACTGGATGCCTGTGTCCAGCGGTGTGCCTCAGGGATCGGTGCTGGGTCCGCTGTTATTTGTTATTTATATTAATGATTTGGATCAGAATTTAGAAGGCATGGTTAGTAAGTTTGCAGATGACACCAAGATTGGTGGCATTGTGGACAGTGAAGAAGGTTATCTAGGATTGCAACGGGATCTTGATAAATTGGGCCAGTGGGCCGATGAATGGCAGATGGAGTTTAATTTAGATAAATGTGAGGTGATGCATTTTGGTAGATCGAATCAGGCCAGGACCTACTCCGTTAATGGTAGGGCGTTGGGGCGAGTTATAGAACAAAGAGATCTGGGAGTACAGATTCATAGCTCCTTGAAAGTGGAGTCACAGGTAGATAGGGTGGTGAAGAAGGTATTCGGCATGCTTGGTTTCATTGGTCAGAACATTGAATGCAGGAGTTGGGATGTCTTGTTGAAGTTGTACAGGGCATTGGTGAGGCCACATCTGGAGTACTGTGTAAAGTTCTGGTCACCCTATTATAGAAAGGATATTATTAAACTAGAAAGAGTGCAGAAAATATTTACTAGGATGCTACCGGGACTTGATGGTTTGACTTACAGGGAGAGGTTAGACAGACTGGGACTTTTTTCCCTGGAGAGTAGGAGGTTAAGGGGTGATCTTATAGAAGTCTATAAAATAATGAGGGGCATAGATAAGGTAGACAGTCAAAATCTTTTCCCAAAGGTAGGGGAGTCTATAACGAGGGGGCATAGATTTAAGGTGAGAGGGGAGAGATACAAAAGGGTCCAGAGGGGCAATTTTTTCACTCAAAGGGTGGTGAGTGTCTGGAACGAACTGCCAGAGGCAGTAGTAGAGGCGGGTACAATTTTGTCTTTTAAAAAGCATTTGGACAGTTACATGGGTAAGATGGGTATCGAGGGATATGGGCCAAATGCAGGCAACTGGGACTAGCTTCGTGGTATAAACTGGGCGACATGGACATGTTGGGCCGAAGGGCCTGTTTCCATGTTGTAACTTCTATGATTCTATGATTCTATGATATAATAAATTAAACAATTCATTATAAATTAAACTATTGAATTATTTATACCATAAATTAAACTTTGAATTATTTTTATAATAAATTAAACAATTCATTTTGAAATAATCACTTGAATTATTTTTATAATAAATTAAAGAATTCATTAACAATTAAAATATTGAATTATTTATACAATAAATTGAACATTTAAAATAAATTAAACTATTGAATTAATCATATAATAAATTAAACTTTTAATTATTTAATAAATTAAACAATTCATTATAAATTAAACTATTGAATTATTTATATAATAAATTAAACTATTGCGCCATTTATATCATAAATTAAACTTTGAATTATTTGTACAATAAATTAAACAAATCATTTTAGAATAATCACTTGAATTATTTATATAACAAATTAAACAATTCATTATAAATTAAACTATTGAAATGTTTAATAATAAATTAAACTATTGAATTAATTATATAATAAATTAAACTTTGAATTATTTTTATAATAAATCAAACAATTCATTTAAAAATAATCACTTGAATCATTTATATAATAAATTAAACTTTGAATTATTTTTACAATAAATTAAACAATTCATTTTAGAATAATCACTTGAATTATTTCTAAAATAAATTAAACAATTCATTATAAAATAAACTGTTGAATTATTTATGTAATAAATTAAGCAACTCATTATAAATTAGGCTATTGAATTGTTTATATAATCAATTAAACTTTGAATTATTTATATAATAAATTGAACTATTGAATTAATTATATGATAAATTAAACTTTGAATTATTTTTATAATAAATTAAACAATTCATTTTAAAATAAACACATGAATTAATTTTAAAAATAGATAAAACAATTCATTATAAATTTAAAAATTGAATTATTTATATAATAAATTAAACTATTCATTATAAATTAAATTATTGAATCATTTATATAATAAATTAAACTTTGAATTATTATTTATAATAAATTAAACAATTCATTTTAAAATAATAATTGAATTATTTATATGACACTGAAACTATTGAATTATTTATATAATCAAATAAACTATTGAATTATTTATTTAATTAATTAAACTTTGAATTATTTATATAATAAATTGAACAATTCATTATAAATTAAACAATTGAATTATTTATATCATAACTTAAACTATTGAATTATTTATATCACAAATTAAACTTTTGAATTATTTATATCACAAATTAAACTTTTGAATTATTTTTATAATAAATTAAACAATTCATTTTAAAATAATCACTTGAATTATTTATATAATAAATTAAACAATTAATTATAAATTCAAGTAATGAATTATTTGTGATAAATTAAACAATTCATTATAAATTGAACTATTGAATTAGTTATACAATAAATTAAACGATTGAATTATTTATATAATAAATTAAGCTTTGAATTGTTTTAATATTGAATTAATCAATTCATTTTAAAATAATCACTTGAATTAGTTATATAATAAATTAAACAATTCATTATAAATTCAACTAATGAATTATTTATGTGATAAATTAAATTTTGAATTATATTTATAATGAATTAAACAATTCATTTTAAAAGAAACACTTGAATTATTTATATGACAAATTAAACAATTCATTATAAATTAAACTATTGAATTATTCATATAATAAATTTAACAATTCATTATAAATTAAACTATTGAATTATTCATATAAGTTAAGCTATTGCCCCATTTTTATAATAAATTAAACAATTCATTTTAAAATAAACACATGAATTAATTTTTAAAATAAATAAAACAATTCATTATAAATTTAAAAATTGAATTATTGATATAATAAATTAAACTATTGAATTATTTATATAATAAATTGAACTTGGAATTATTATTTATAATAAATTAAACAATTCATTTTAAAATATTCATTGAATTATTTATATAATAAATGATAATATAGAATTATTTATATAATAAATCAAACAATTCACTATCAATTAAAGTATTGAATTATTTATATAATAAATAGAACTATTGAATTATTTACATAATAAATTGAACTATGAATTATTTACATAATAAATTAAACTTTGAAATATTTTTATAATAAATTAAACAATTCATTTTACAATAAACACATGAATCATTTATTAAATAAATTAAACTATTCATTATCAATTAATCTATTGCATTATTTATAAAATAAATTAAACAATGCATTATAAATTAAACTACTGAATTATTTATACAATAAATTGAACTATTGATTCATATATATATTAAATTAAACTTTGAATTATATTTGTAATAAATTAAACAAATCATTTAAAAATAATCATTTGAATTATTTATAAAATAAATTAAACAATTCATTATCAATTAAACTATTGAATTATATAATAAATTAAACAATTCATTATCACTTAAACGATTGAATTATTTATATAATAAATTGAACAATTCATTATAAATTAAACGATTGAATTATATATATCATAAATTAAACTATTGAATTATTTATATCACAAATTAAACTTTTGAATTATTTTTATAATAAATTAAACAATTTATTTTAAAATAATCACTTAAATTATTTATATAATAAATTAAACAATTCATTATAAATTAAACCATTGAATTATTTATGTAATAAATTAAACTTTGAATTATTATTTATAATAAATTAAACAATTCATTTTAAAACAATAATTGAATTATTTATATCATAAATGAAACTTGAATTATTTATATAATAAATCAAACAATTCATTATAAATTAAACTATTGAATTATTTATATAATCAAATAAACTATTGAATTATTTATAGAATTAATTAAATTTGTATTATTTTTATGTATAATTAAACAATTCATTGTAAATTAAACTATTGAATTATTTATGTAATAAATTGAACTATTCAATTATTTATATAATAAATTAAACTTTGAATTATTTTTATAATAAATTAAACAATTCCTTATAAATTAAACTACGGAATTATTTATATGATAAATTGACCTATTGAATCATTTATTTAATTAATTAAACTTTGAATTATTTCTATAATAAATTGAAGAATTCATTATAAATTAAACCATTGAATTATTTATATAATACATTAAACTATTGAATTATTGTTGTAATAAATTAAACAATTCATTTTAAAATAATCACTTGAATTATTTATATAATAAATTGAACAATTCATTATAAATTCAAGTAATGAATTATTTATGTGATAAATTAAACAATTCTTTATAAATTGAACTATTGAATTAGTTATACAATAAATTAAATGATTGAATTATTTATATAATAAATTAAGCTTTGAATTGTTTTAATATTGAATTAATCAATTCATTTTAAAATAATCACTTGAATTAGTTATATAATAAATTAAACAATTCATTATAAATTCAACTAATGAATTATTTATGTGATAAATTAAATTTTGAATTATATTTATAATGAATTAAACAATTCATTTTAAAAGAAACACTTGAATTATTTATATGACAAATTAAACAATTCATTATAAATTAAACTATTGAATTATTTATATAATAAATTTAACAATTCATTATAAATTAAACTATTGAATTATTCATATAAGTTAAGCTATTGCACCATTTTTATAATAAATTAAACAATTCATTTTAAAATAAACACATGAATTAATTTTTAAAATAAATAAAACAATTCATTATAAATTTAAAAATTGAATTATTGATATAATAAATTAAACTATTCATTATAAATTAAATTATTGAATTATTTATATAATAAATTGAACTTGGAATTATTATTTATAATAAATTAAACAATTCATTTTAAAATAATCATTGAATTATTTATATAATAAATGATAATATAGAATTATTTATATAATAAATCAAACAATTCACTATAAATTAAAGTATTGAATTATTTATATAATAAATAGAACTATTGAATTATTTACATAATAAATTGAACTATGAATTATTTACATAATAAATTAAACTTTGAAATATTTTTATAATAAATTAAACAATTCATTTTACAATAAACACATGAATCATTTATTAAATAAATTAAACTATTCATTATCAATTAATCTATTGCATTATTTATAAAATAAATTAAACAATGCATTATAAATTAAACTACTGAATTATTTATACAATAAATTGAACTATTGATTCATATATATATTAAATTAAACTTTGAATTATATTTGTAATAAATTAAACAAATCATTTAAAAATAATCATTTGAATTATTTATAAAATAAATTAAACAATTCATTTTAAAATAAACACATCAATTAATTTTTAAAATAAATAAAACAATTCACTATAAATTAAAAAAATTGAATTATTTATATAATAATTAAACTTTGAATTATTATTTATAATAAATTAAACAATTCATTTTAAAATAATAGTTGAATTGTTTATATCATAAATGAAACTATTGAATTATTTATATAATAAATCAAACAATTCATTACAAATGAAGCTATTGAATTATTTATATAATCAAATAAACTATTGAATTAGTTATATAATTATTTAAATTTGTATTATTTTTACATATAATTAAACAATTCATTGTAAATTAAACTACGGAATTATTTATATAATAAATTGACCTATTGAATTATTTATTTAATTAATTAAACTTTGAATTATTTATATAATAAATTGAACAATTCATTATAAATTAAACGATTGAATTATATATATCATAAATTAAACTATTGAATTATTTATATCACAAATTAAACAATTCATTTTAAAATAATCACTTAAATTATTTATATAATAAATCAAACAATTCATTATAAATTAAACTATTGAATTATTTATATAATCAAATAAACTATTGAATTATTTATAGAATTAATTAAATTTGTATTATTTTTATGTATAATTAAACAATTCATTGTAAATTAAACTATTGAATTATTTATGTAATAAATTGAACTATTCAATTATTTTTATAATAAATTAAGCGATTCCTTATAAATTAAACTACAGAATTATTTATATGATAAATTGACCTATTGAATTATTTATTTAATTAATTAAACTTTGAATTATTTCTATAATAAATTGAAGAATTCATTATAAATTAAACCATTGAATTATTTATATAATACATTAAACTATTGAATTATTTTTGTAATAAATTAAACAATTCATTTAAAAATAATCACTTGA
Source organism: Heptranchias perlo (assembly GCF_035084215.1). Classification (NCBI taxonomy): domain Eukaryota; kingdom Metazoa; phylum Chordata; class Chondrichthyes; order Hexanchiformes; family Hexanchidae; genus Heptranchias; species Heptranchias perlo. The sequence goes on from NW_027139265.1 coordinate 98,735, forward strand.
ATTATTTATATAATAAATTAAACAATTCATTATAAATTCAACTAATGAATTATTTATGTGATAAATTAAACAATTCATTATAAATTGAACTATTGAATTATTTATGTAATAAATTAAACTTTGATTTATTATTTATAATAAATTAAGCAATTCATTTTAAAACAATAATTGAATTATTTATATCATAAATGAAACTTGAATTATTTATATAATAAATCAAACAATTCATTATAAATTAAACTATTGAATTATTTATATAATCAATAAACTATTGAATAATTTATAGAATTATTTAAATTTGTATTATTTTTATGTATAATTAAACAATTCATTTTAAATTAAACTATTGAATTATTTATGTAATAAATTGAAATATTCAATTATTTATATAATAAATTAAACTTTGAATTACTTTTATAATAAATTAAACAATTCCTTATAAATTAAACTACGGAATTATTTATATGATAAATTGACCTATTGAATTATTTATTTAATTAATTAAACTTTGAATTATTTCTATAATAAATTGAAGAATTCATTATAAATTAAACCATTGAATTATTTATATAATACATTAAACAATTCATTATAAATTCAAGTAATGAATTATTTATGTGATAATTAAACAATTCTTTATAAATTGAACTATTGAATTAGTTATACAATAAATTAAGCTTTGAATTGTTTTAATATTGAATTAATCAATTAATTTAAAATAATCACTTGAATTAGTTATATAATAAATTAAACAATTCATTATAAATTCAACTAATGAATTATTTATGTGATAAATTAAATTTTGAATTATATTAATAATGAATTAAACAATTCATTTTAAAATAAACACATGAATTAATTTTTAAAATAAATAAAACAATTCATTATAAATTTAAAAATTGAATTATTGATATAATAAATTAAACTATTGAATTATTTATATAATAAATTGAACTTGGAATTATTATTTATAATAAATTAAACAATTCATTTTAAAATAATCATTGAATTATTTATATAATAAATGATAATATAGAATTATTTATATAATAAATCAAACAATTCACTATAAATTAAAGTATTGAATTATTTATATAATAAATAGAACTATTGAATTATTTACATAATAAATTGAACTATGAATTATTTACATAATAAATTAAACTTTGAAATATTTTTATAATAAATTAAACAATTCATTTTACAATAAACACATGAATCGTTTATAAAATAAATTAAACTATTCATTATCAATTAATCTATTGCATTATTTTTAAAATAAATTAAACAATGCATTATAAATTAAACTACTGAATTATTTATACAATAAATTGAACTATTGATTCATATATATATTAAATTAAACTTTGAATTATATTTGTAATAAATTAAACAAATCATTATCACTTAAACGATTGAATTATTTATATAATAAATTGAACGATTGAATTATATATATAACAAATTAAACATTGAATTATTTTTATAATACATTGTAGAATTGCATTATTTATATAATAAATTAAACAATTCATTTTAAAATAATGACTTGAATTATTTATATAATAAATTAAACAATTCATTATAAATTAAAATATTGAATTATTTATATAACAAATTAAACTTTGAATTATTATTTATAATAAATTAACCAATTCATTTTAAAATAATCACATGAATGATTTATAAAATAAATTTTAAAATTCATAAATTAAAATATTGAATTATTTATATAATAAATTAAACAAATCAATATAAATTAAACTACTGAATTGTTTATATAATAATTTGAACTTTGAATTATTTTTATAATAAATTAAACAATCCATTTTTAAATAATCACTTGAATTATTTATATCATAAATTAAACTATTGAATTGTTTATATAACAAATTGAATTTGAATTATATTTATAATAAATTAAACAATTCATTATAAATTAAACTATTGAATTATTTATGTAATCAAATAAACTATTGAATTATTTATATAATTAATTAAATTTGTATTATTTTTATGTATAATTAAACAATTCATTGTAAATTAAACTATTGCATTATTTATGTAATAAATTGAAATATTCAATTATTTATATAATAAATTAAACTTTGAATTATTTTTATAATAAATTAAACAATTCCTTATAAATTAAACTACGGAATTATTTATATGATAAATTGACCTATTGAATTATTTATTTAATTAATTAAACTTTAAATTAAACCATTGAATTATTTATATAATACATTAAACTATTGAATTATTTTTGTAATAAATTAAACAATTCATTTTAAAATAATCACTTGAATTATTTATATAATAAATTAAACAATTCATTATAAATTCAAGTAATGAATTATTTATGTGATAAATTAAACAATTCTTTATAAATTGAACTATTGAATTAGTTATACAATAAATTAAGCTTTGAATTGTTTTAATATTGAATTAATCAATTCATTTAAAATAATCACTTGAATTAGTTATATAATAAATTAAACAATTCATTATAAATTCAACTAATGAATTATTTATGTGATAAATTAAATTTTGAATTATATTTATAATGAATTAAACAATTCATTTTAAAATAAACACATGAATTAATTTTTAAAATAAATAAAACAATTCATTATAAATTTAAAAATTGAATTATTGATATAATAAATTAAACTATTGAATTATTTATATAATAAATTGAACTTGGAATTATTATTTATAATAAATTAAACAATTCATTTTAAAATAATCATTGAATTATTTATATAATAAATGATAATATAGAATTATTTATATAATAAATCAAACAATTCACTATAAATTAAAGTATTGAATTATTTATATAATAAATAGAACTATTGAATTATTTACATAATAAATTGAACTATGAATTATTTACATAATAAATTAAACTTTGAAATATTTTTATAATAAATTAAACAATTCATTTTACAATAAACACATGAATCGTTTATAAAATAAATTAAACTATTCATTATCAATTAATCTATTGCATTATTTATAAAATAAATTAAACAATGCATTATAAATTAAACTACTGAATTATTTATACAATAAATTGAACTATTGATTCATATATATATTAAATTAAACTTTGAATTATATTTGTAATAAATTAAACAAATCATTTAAAAATAATCATTTGAATTATTTATAAAATAAATTAAACAATTCATTATCAATTAAACTATTGAATTATATAATAAATTAAACAATTCATTATCACTTAAACGATTGAATTGTTTATATAATAAATTGAACTATTGAATTATATATATAACAAATTAAGCATTGAATTATTTTTATAATACATTGCAGAATTGCATTATTTATATAATAAATTAAACAATTCATTTTAAAATAATGACTTGAATTATTTATATAATAAATTAAACAATTCATTATAAATTAAACTATTGAATTATTTATATAACAAATTAAACTTTGAATTATTATTTATAATAAATTAAACAATTAATTTTAAAATAATCATTGAATTATTTATATAATCAAATAAACTATTGAATTACTTATATAATTAATTAAATTTGTATTATATTTATAATAAATTAAACAATTCATTATAAATTAAACCATTGAATTATTTATGTAATAAATTGAACTATTCAATTATTTATATAATAAATTAAACTTTGAATTATTTTTATAATAAATTAAACAATTCATTATAAATTAAACCATTGAATTATTTATGTAATAAATTAAACAATTCATTATAAATTGAACTATTGAATTATTTATACAATAAATTAAACGATTGAATTATGTATATAATAAATTAAGCTTTGAATTGTTTTAATATTGAATTAATCAATTCATTTTAAAATAATCACTTGAATTAGTTATAAAATAAATTAAACAATTCATTATCAATTAAACTATTGAATTATATAATAAATTAAACAATTCATTATCACTTAAACGATTGAATTATTTATATAATAAATTGAACTATTGAATTATATATATAACAAATTAAACATTGAATTATTTTTATAATACATTGCAGAATTGCATTATTTATATAATAAATTAAACAATTCATTTTAAAATAATGACTTGAATTATTTATATAATAAATTAAACTTTGAATTATTATTTATAATAAATTAAACAATTCATTTTAAAATAATCATTGAATTATTTATATAATCAAATAAACTATTGAATTACTTATATAATTAATTAAATTTGTATTATATTTATAATAAATTAAACAATTCGTTATAAATTAAACCATTGAATTATTTATGTAATAAATTGAACTATTGAATTATATATATAACAAATTAAACATTGAATTATTTTTATAATACATTGCAGAATTGCATTATTTATATAATAAATTAAACAATTCATTTTAAAATAATGACTTGAATTATTTATATAACAAATTAAACTTTGAATTATTATTTATAATAAATTAAACAATTCTTTTTAAAATAAACACATGAATTATTAAAAAAAATAAATAAAACAATTCATTATAAATTTAAAAATTGAGTTATTGATATAATAAATTAAACTATTCATTATAAATTAAATTATTGAATTATTTATATAATAAATTAAACTTTGAAATATTTTTTATAATAAATTAACCAATTCATTTTAAAATAATCACATGAATGATTTATAAAATAAATTTTAAAATTCATTATAAATTAAAATATTGAATTATTTATATAATAAATTAAACAAATCAATATAAATTAAACTACTGAATTGTTTATATAATAATTTGAACTTTGAATTATTTTTATAATAAATTAAACAATCCATTTTTAAATAATCACTTGAATTATTTATATCATAAATTAAACTATTGAATTGTTTATATAACAAATTGAATTTGAATTATATTTATAATAAATTAAACAATTCATTATAAATTAAACTATTGAATTATTTATGTAATCAAATAAACTATTGAATTATTTATATAATTAATTAAATTTGTATTATTTTTATATTAAATTAAACAATTCATTGTAAATTAAACTATTGAATTATTTGTGATAAATTGAACTATTGAATTATTTATATAATAAAATGAACTATTGAATTATATATATAATAAATTAAACTTTGAATTTTTTTATAATACTTTAAAGAATTGCATTATTTTTATAATAATTTAAACAATTCGTTTTAAAAGAAACACTTGAATTATTTATATGACAAATTAAAAAATTCATTATAAATTAAACTATTGAATTATTTATATAATAAAATAAATTAATGAATTGTTTATAAAATAAATTAAACAATTCATTATAAATTAAACTATTGAATTATCACTTAAACGAATGAATTATTTATATAATAAATTGAACAATTGAATTATATATATAATAAATTAAACTTTGAATTATTTTTATAATACTTTACAGAATTGTGTTATCTATATAATCAAACAATTCATTATAAATTAAACTATTGAATTATTTATACCATAAATTAAACTTTGAATTATTTATATAATAAATTAAACTATTGAATTATTTACATAATAAATTAAACAATGTATTATTTTAATAATTAAACAATCCATTTTAAAATAATCACATGGATTATTTATAAAATAAATTAAACAATTCATTATTTAAAATATTGAATTATTTATATATTGAATGAAGCAATTCATTATTAATTGAACTATTGAATTATTTATATAAACAATTAAACTATTGAATTACTATATAATTAATTATAATTGAATTATTTTTATAATAAATTAAAAAATTCATTATAAATTAAACTACTGAATTAATCATATAATAAATTGAACTATTGAATTACTTATATTATAAATTAAACTTTGAATTAATAATGTAATTAATTAATCAATTTATTTTAAAATCACATGAATTATTCAAATAATTTAAACAATTCATTATCAATTAACCTATTGAATTATATAATAAATTAAACAATTCATTATCACTTAAATGATTGAATTATTTATATAATAAATTGAACTATTGAATTATATATATAACAAATTAAACATTGAATTATTTTTATAATACATTGCAGAATTGCATTATTTATATAATAAATTAAACAATTCATTATAAATTAAACTATTGAATTATTTATACCATAAATTAAACGTTGAATTATTTTTAGAATAAATTCATCAATTCATTTTAAAAGAATCACTTGAATTATTTATAAAATAAATTAAACAATTCATTATAAATTAAACTATTGAATTATTTATATCATAAATTAAACTATTGAATTGTTTATATAACAAATTGAATTTGAATTATATTTATAATAAATTAAACAATTCATTATAAATTAAACTATTGAATTATTTATATAATAAATTAAATTTGAATTATTTTTATAATAAATTAACCAATTCATTTAAAAATAAACACATGAATTAATTTTAAAAATAAATAAAACAATTCATTATAAATTAAACTATTGAATTATTTATATAATGAATTGAACAATTCATTATAAATTAAAGGATTTAATTATTTATATCATGAATTAAACTATTGAGTTATTTATATAACAAATTAAACTTTGAATTATTTTTCATAATAAATTAAACAAACCATTTTAAAATAATCACATGAATTATTTACAAAATAAATTAAACTATTGAATTATAATAAATTAAACAATTCATTATCACTTAAACGAATGAATTATTTGTATAATAAATTGAACTATTGAATTATATATATAATAAATTAAACTTTGAATTATTTTTATAATACTTTGCAGAATTGCATTATTTATATAATAAATTAAACAATTCATTTTAAAATAATGACTTCAATTATTTATATAATAAATTAAACAATTCATTACAAATTAAACTATTGGATTACTTATACCATAAATTAAACTTTGAATTATTTTTATAATAAATTAAACAATTCATTTTAAAAGAAACACTTGAATTATTTATGACAAATTTAAAAATTCATTATAAATTAAACTATTGAATTATTTATAGAATAAATTAAACTATTGAATTATTTATATAATAAATTAAACGATGTATTATTTTAATAATTAAACAATCCATTTTAAAATAATCACATGAATTATTTATAAAATAAATTAAAGAATTCATTATTAATTAAATTATTGAATTATTTATATAATATATTGAGCAATTCATTATAAATTAAACTATTGAATTATTTACATAATAAATTAAACAATTCATTTTCAAGTAATCATTTAATTATTTATATAATAAATGAAACTATTGAATTATTTATATAATAAATCAAACAATTCATTATAAATTCAACTGTTGAATTATTTATGTAATTAATTAAATTTGTATTATTTTTATATATAATTAAACAATTCATTATAAATTAAACTATTGAATTATTTATATCATAAATTAAACTATTGAATTGTTTATATAACAAATTGAATTTGAATTATATTTATAATAAATTAAACAATTCATTATAAATTAAACTATTGAATTGTTTATGTAATCAAATAAACTATTGAATTATTTATATAATAAATTAAATTTGAATTATTTTTATAATAAATTAACCAATTCATTTAAAAATAAACACATGAATTAATTTTAAAAATAAATAAAACAATTCATTATAAATTTAAAAAATTGAATTATTTATATAATAAATTGAACTTTGAATTATTTTTTTAATAAATTAATCAATTTATTTAAAAATAATCACTTGAATTATTCAAAAATAAATTAAACAATTCATTATAAATGAAACTATTGAATTATTTATATAATGAATTGAACAATTCATTATAAATTAAAGGATTTAATTATTTATATCATGAATTAAACTATTGAGTTATTTATATAACAAATTAAACTTTGAATTATTTTTCATAATAAATTAAACAAACCATTTTAAAATAATCACATGAATTATTTACAAAATAAATTAAACTATTGAATTATAATAAATTAAACAATTCATTATCACTTAAACGAATGAATTATTTGTATAATAAATTGAACTATTGAATTATATATATAATAAATTAAACTTTGAATTATTTTTATAATACTTTGCAGAATTGCATTATTTATATAATAAATTAAACAATTCATTTTAAAATAATGACTTCAATTATTTATATAATAAATTAAACAATTCATTACAAATTAAACTATTGAATTACTTATACCATAAATTAAACTTTGAATTATTTTTATAATAAATTAAACAATTCATTTTAAAAGAAACACTTGAATTATTTATATGACAAATTAAAAAATTCATTATAAATTAAACTATTGAATTATTTATAGAATAAATTAAACTATTGAATTATTTATATAATAAATTAAACGATGTATTATTTTAATAATTAAACAATCCATTTTAAAATAATCACATGAATTATTTATAAAATAAATTAAAGAATTCATTATTAATTAAATTATTGAATTATTTATATAATATATTGAGCAATTCATTATAAATTAAACTATTGAATTATTTACATAATAAATTAAACAATTCATTTTCAAGTAATCATTTAATTATTTATATAATAAATGAAACTATTGAATTATTTATATAATAAATCAAACAATTCATTATAAATTCAACTGTTGAATTATTTATGTAATTAATTAAATTTGTATTATTTTTATATATAATTAAACAATTCATTGTAATTAAACTATTGAATTATTTATGTAATAAATTAAACAATTCATTATAAATTCAATTATTGAATTATTTATATAATAAATGAAACAATTCATTATAAACTAAACTATTGAATTATTTACATAATAAATTAAACTATTGAATTATTTATATTATAAATTAAACTTTGAATTATTTTTATAATAAATTAAGCAATTCATATTAAAATAATCACTTGAACTTTTTATGTAATAAATTAAACAATTCATTAACAATTAAACTATTGACTTATTTAAACCATAAATTAATCTTTGAATTAATTTTATAATAAATTACACAATTCATTTTAAAAGAAACACTTGAATTCTTTATATGACAAATTAAACAATTCATTTTAAAAGAAACACTTGAATTATTTATATGACAAATTAAACAATTCATTTTAAAAGAAACACTTGAATTATTTATATGACAAATTAAACAATTCATTAAAAATTAAACTATTGAATTATTTATATAATCAATTAAACTATTGAATTATTTATATAATAAATTAAACTATGGATTATTTTAATAATAAGTTAAACAATCCATTTTAAAATAATCACATGAATTATTTATAAAATAAATTAAACAATTCATTCTTAATTAAAATATTGAATTATTTATATAATGAATGAAGCAATTCATTACAAATTGAACTATTGAATTATTTATATAATCAATTAAACTATTGAATTACTATATAATTAATTTAAATTGAATTATTTTTATAATAAATTAAACAATTCATTATAAATTAAACTACTGAATTATTTATATAATAAATTGAACTATTGAATTATTTATATTATAAATTAAACTTTGAATTATTTTTTTAATAAATTAATCAATTTATTTTATAATAATCACGTGAATTATTTATATAATAAATTGAACTTTGAATTATTTTTAGAATAAATTCATCAATTCATTTTAAAATAATCACTTGAATTATTTTTATACTAAATTAAACAATTCATTTTAAAATAATCATTGAATTATTTATATCATAAATTAAACTATTGAATTATTTATATAATAAATCAAACAATTCATTATAAATTAAACTATTGAATTCGTTATGTAATCAAATAAACCATTGAATTATTTTTATAATAAATTAAACAATTCATTTTAAAAGAAACACTTGAATTATTTATGTGACAAATTAAAAAATTCATTATAAATTAAACTATTGAATTATTTATATAATAAATTAAACGATGTATTGTTTTAATAATTAAACAATCCATTTTAAAATAATCACATGAATTATTTATAAAATAAATTAAACAATTCATTATTAATTAAATTATTGAATTATTTATATAATAAATTGAGCAATTCATTATAAATTAAACTATTGAATTATTTATATAATAAATAGAACTATTGAATGATTTACATAATAAATTAAACAATTCATTTTAAAATAATCATTGAATTATTTATATCATAAATTAAACTATTGAATTATTTATATAATAAATCAAACAATTCATTATAAATTAAACTATTGAATTCGTTATGTAATCAAATAAACCATTGAATTATTTTTATAATAAATTAAACAATTCATTTTAAAAGAAACACTTGAATTATTTATGTGACAAATTAAAAAATTCATTATAAATTAAACTATTGAATTATTTATATAATAAATTAAACTATTGAATTATTTATATAATAAATTAAACGATGTATTGTTTTAATAATTAAACAATCCATTTTAAAATAATCACATGAATTATTTATAAAATAAATTAAACAATTCATTATTAATTAAATTATTGAATTATTTATATAATAAATTGAGCAATTCATTATAAATTAAACTATTGAATTATTTATATAATAAATAGAACTATTGAATGATTTACATAATAAATTAAACAATTCATTTTAAAATAATCATTTAATTATTTATATAATAAATGAAACTATTGAATTATTTATATAATAAATCAAACAATTCATTATAAATTCAACTGTTGAATTATTTATGTAATTAATTAAATTTGTATTATTTGTATATATAATTAAACAATTCATTGTAATTAAACTATTGAATTATTTATGTAATAAATTAAACAATTAATTATAAATTCAATTATTGAATTATTTATATAATAAATGAAACAATTCATTATAAACTAAACTATTGAATTATTTACATAATAAATTAAACTATTGAATTATTTATATTATAAATTAAACTTTGAATTATTTTTATAATACATTAAACAATTCATATTAAAATAATCACTTGAATTTTTTATGTAATAAATTAAACAATTCATTAACAATTAAACTATTGACTTATTTAAACCATAAATTAATCTTTGAATGAATTTTATAATAAATTAAACAATTCATTTTAAAAGAAACACTTGAATTATTTATATGACAAATTAAACAATGCATTTTAAAAGAAACACTTGAATTATTTATATGACAAATTAAACAATTCATTAAAAATTAAACTATTGAATTATTTATATAATAAATTAAACTATGGATTATTTTAATAATAAATTAAACAATTCATTTTAAAATAATCACTTAAATTATTTATATAATAAATTAAACGATGTATTGTTTTAATAATTAAACAATCCATTTTAAAATAATCACATGAATTATTTATAAAATAAATTAAACAATTCATTATTAATTAAATTATTGAATTATTTATATAATAAATTGAGCAATTCATTATAAATTAAACTATTGAATTATTTATATAATAAATAGAACTATTGAATTATTTACATAATAAATTAAACAATTCATTTTAAAATAATCATTTAATTATTTATATAATAAATTAAACTATTGAATTATTTATATAATAAATCAAACAATTCATTATAAATTCAACTGTTGAATTATTTATGTAATTAATTAAATTTGTATTATTTGTATATATAATTAAACAATTCATTGTAATTAAACTATTGAATTATTTATGTAATAAATTAAACAATTAATTATAAATTCAATTATTGAATTATTTATATAATAAATGAAACAATTCATTATAACCTAAACTATTGAATTATTTACATAATAAATTAAACTATTGAATTATTTATATTATAAATTAAACTTTGAAATATTTTTATAATACATTAAACAATTCATATTAAATAATCACTTGAATTTTTTATGTAATAAATTAAACAATTCATTAACAATTAAACTATTGACTTATTTAAACCATAAATTAATCTTTGAATGAATTTTATAATAAATTAAACAATTCATTTTAAAAGAAACACTTGAATTATTTATATGACAAATTAAACAATGCATTTTAAAAGAAACACTTGAATTATTTATATGACAAATTAAACAATTCATTAAAAATTAAACTATTGAATTATTTATATAATAAATTAAACTATTGAATTATTTATATAATAAATTAAACTATGGATTATTTTAATAATAAATTAAACAATTCATTTTAAAATAATCACTTAAATTATTTATATAATAAATTAAACAATTCATTATAAATTAAACCATTGAATTATTTATGTAATAAATTAAACTTTGAATTATTATTTATAATAAATATAACAATTCATTTTAAAACAATAATTGAATTATTTATATCATAAATGAAACTTGAATAATTTATATAATAAATCAAACAATTTATTATAAATTAAACTATTGAATTATTTATAGAATTAATTAAATTTGTATTATTTTTATGTATAATTAAACAATTCATTGTAAATTAAACTATTGAATTATTTATGTAATAAATTGAACTATTCAATTATTTATATAATAAATTAAACTTTGAATTATTTTTATAATAAATTAAACAATTCCTTATAAATTAAACTACGGAATTATTTATATGATAAATTGACCTATTGAATTATTTATTTAATTAATTAAACTTTGAATTATTTCTATAATAAATTGAAGAATTCATTATAAATTAAACCATTGAATTATTTATATAATACATTAAACTATTGAATTATTTTTGTAATAAATTAAACAATTCATTTTAAAATAATCACTTGAATTATTTATATAATAAATTAAACAATTCATTATAAATTCAAGTAATGAATTATTTGTGATAAATTAAACAATTCTTTATAAATTGAACTATTGAATTAGTTATACAATAAATTAAACGATTGAATTATTTATATAATAAATTAAGCTTTGAATTGTTTTAATATTGAATTAATCAGTTCATTTTAAAATAATCACTTGAATTAGTTATATAATAAATTAAACAATTCATTATAAATTCAACTAATGAATTATTTATGTGATAAATTAAATTTTGAATTATATTTATAATGAATTAAACAATTCATTTTAAAAGAAACACTTGAATTATTTATATGACAAATTAAACAATTCATTATAAATTAAACTATTGAATTATTCATATAATAAGTTAAGCTATTGCACCATTTTTATAATAAATTAAACAATTCATTTTAAAATAAACACATGAATTAATTTTTAAAATAAATAAAACAATTCATTATAAATTTAAAAATTGAATTATTGATATAATAAATTAAACTATTGAATTATTTATATAATAAATTGAACTGGGAATTATTATTTATAATAAATTAAACAATTCATTTTAAAATAATCATTGAATTATTTATATAATAAATGATAATATAGAATTATTTATATAATAAATCAAACAATTCACTATAAATTAAAGTATTGAATTATTTATATAATAAATTGAACTATGAATTATTTACATAATAAATTAAACTTTGAAATATTTTTATAATAAATTAAACAATTCATTTTACAATAAACACATGAATCATTTATAAAATAAATTAAACTATTCATTATCAATTAATCTATTGCATTATTTATAAAATAAATTAAACAATGCATTATAAATTAAACTACTGAATTATTTATACAATAAATTGAACTATTGATTCATATATATATTAAATTAAACTTTGAATTATATTTGTAATAAATTAAACAAATCATTTAAAAATAATCATTTGAATTATTTATAAAATAAATTAAACAATTCATTATCAATTAAACTATTGAATTATATAATAAATTAAACAATTCATTATCACTTAAACGAATGAATTATTTATATAATAAATTGAACGATTGAATTATATATATAACAAATTAAACATTGAATTATTTTTATAATACATTGCAGAATTGCATTATTTATATAATAAATTAAACAATTCATTTTAAAATAATGACTTGAATTATTTATATAATAAATTAAACAATTCATTATAAATTAAACTATTGAATTATTTATATAACAAATTAAACTTTGAATTATTATTTATAATAAATTAAACAATTCATTTTAAAATAATCATTGAATTATTTATATAATCAAATAAACTATTGAATTACTTATATAATTAATTAAATTTGTATTATATTTATAATAAATTAAACAATTCATTTTAAAATAAACACATGAATTATTTTAAAAAATAAATAAAACAATTCATTATAAATTTAAAAATTGAGTTATTGATATAATAAATTAAACTATTCATTATAAATTAAATTATTGAATTATTTATATAATAAATTAAACTTTGAAATATTTTTTATAATAAATTAACCAATTCATTTTAAAATAATCACATGAATGATTTATAAAATAAATTTTAAAATTCATTATAAATTAAAATATTGAATTATTTATATAATAAATTAAACAAATCAATATAAATTAAACTACTGAATTGTTTATATAATAATTTGAACTTTCAATTATTTTTATAATAAATTAAACAATCCATTTTTAAATAATCACTTGAATTATTTATATCATAAATTAAACTATTGAATTGTTTATATAACATTAAACAATTCATTATAAATTAAACTATTGAATTATTTATGTAATCAAATAAACTATTGAATTATTTATATAATTAATTAAATTTGTATTATTTTTATATTAAATTAAACAATTCATTGTAAATTAAACTATTGAATTATTTGTGATAAATTGAACTATTGAATTATTTATATAATAAAATGAACTATTGAATTATATATATAATAAATTAAACTTTGAATTTTTTTATAATACTTTAAAGAATTGCATTATTTTTATAATAATTTAAACAATTCGTTTTAAAAGAAACACTTGAATTATTTATATGACAAATTAAAAAATTCATTATAAATTAAACTATTGAATTATTTATATAATAAAATAAATTAATGAATTGTTTATAAAATAAATTAAACAATTCATTACAAATTAAACTATTGAATTATCACTTAAACGAATGAATTATTTATATAATAAATTGAACAATTGAATTATATATATAATAAATTAAACTTTGAATTATTTTTATAATACTTTACAGAATTGTGTTATCTATATAATCAAACAATTCATTATAAATTAAACTATTGAATTATTTATACTATAAATTAAACTTTGAATTATTTATATAATAAATTAAACTATTGAATTATTTACATAATAAATTAAACAATGTATTATTTTAATAATTAAACAATCCATTTTAAAATAATCACATGGATTATTTATAAAATAAATTAAACAATTCATTATTTAAAATATTGAATTATTTATATAATGAATGAAGCAATTCATTATTAATTGAACTATTGAATTATTTATATAAACAATTAAACTATTGAATTACTATATAATTAATTATAATTGAATTATTTTTATAATAAATTAAACAATTCATTATAAATTAAACTACTGAATTAATCATATAATAAATTGAACTATTGAATTACTTATATTATAAATTAAACTGTGAATTACTAATGTAATTAATTAATCAATTTATTTTAAAATCACATGAATTATTCAAATAATTTAAACAATTCATTATCATTGCAGAATTGCATTATTTATATAATAAATTAAACAATTCATTTTAAAATAATGACTCGAATTATTTATATAATAAATTAAACAATTCATTATAAATTAAACTATTGAATTATTTATACCATAAATTCATCAATTCATTTTAAAAGAATCACTTGAATTATTTATAAAATAAATTAAACAATTCATTATAAATTAAACTATTGAATTATTTATATCATAAATTAAACTATTGAATTGTTTATATAACAAATTGAATTTGAATTATATTTGTAATAAATTAAACAATTCATTATAAATTAAACTATTGAATTGTTTATGTAATCAAATAAACTATTGAATTATTTATATAATAAATTAAATTTGAATTATTTTTATAATAAATTAACCAATTCATTTAAAAATAAACACATGAATTAATTTTAAAAATAAATAAAACAATTCATTATAAATTTAAAAAATTGAATTATTTATATAATAAATTGAACTTTGAATTATTTTTGTAATAAATTAATCAATTTATTTTAAAATAATCACTTGAATTATTCAAAAATAAATTAAACAATTCATTATAAATTAAACTATTGAATTATTTATATAATGAATTGAACAATTCATTATAAATTAAAGGATTTAATTATTTATATCATGAATTAAACTATTGAGTTATTTATATAACAAATTAAACTTTGAATTATTTTTCATAATAAATTAAACAAACCATTTTAAAATAATCACATGAATTATTTACAAAATAAATTAAACAATTCATTATCAATTAAACTATTGAATTATAATAAATTAAACAATTCATTATCACTTAAACGAATGAATTATTTGTATAATAAATTGAACTATTGAATTATATATATAATAAATTAAACTTTGAATTATTTTTATAATACTTTGCAGAATTGCATTATTTATATAATAAATTAAACAATTCATTACAAATTAAACTATTGAATTACTTATACCATAAATTAAACTTTGAATTATTTTTATAATAAATTAAACAATTCATTTTAAAAGAAACACTTGAATTATTGATATGACAAATTAAAAAATTCATTATAAATTAAACTATTGAATTATTTATAGAATAAATTAAACGATGTATTATTTTAATAATTAAACAATCCATTTTAAAATAATCACATGAATTATTTATAAAATAAATTAAAGAATTCATTATTAATTAAATTATTGAATTATTTATATAATATATTGAGCAATTCATTATAAATTAAACTATTGAATTATTTACATAATAAATTAAACAATTCATTTTACAGTAATCATTTAATTATTTATATAATAAATGAAACTATTGAATTATTTATATAATAAATCAAACAATTCATTATAAATTCAACTGTTGAATTATTTATGTAATTAATTAAATTTGTATTATTTTTATATATAATTAAACAATTCATTGTAATTAAACTATTGAATTATTTATGTAATAAATTAAACAATTCATTATAAATTCAATTATTGAATTATTTATATAATAAATGAAACAATTCATTATAAACTAAACTATTGAATTATTTACATAATAAATTAAACTATTGAATTATTTATATTATAAATTAAACTTTGAATTATTTTTATAATAAATTAAGCAATTCATATTAAAATAATCACTTGAATTTTTTATGTAATAAATTAAACAATTCATTAACAATTAAACTATTGACTTATTTAAACCATAAATTAATCTTTGAATTAATTTTATAATAAATTACACAATTCATTTTAAAAGAAACACTTGAATTAAATAATCACTCGAATTATTTATAAAATAAATTAAACAATTCATTATAAATTAAATTATTGAATTATTTATATAATAAATGAAGCAATTCATTATAAATTGAACTATTGAATTATTTATACTATCAATTAAACTATTGAATTATTTATATCATTGATTAAATTTGATTTATTTTTCGAATAAATTAAACAATTCATTATAAATTAAACTATTGAATTATTTATATAATAAATTGACCTATTGAATTATTTATATAATAAATTAAACTTTGAATTATTTTTATTATAAATGAAACAATTCATTATAAATTAAAATATTGAATTATTTGTATAATTAATTAAACAATTCATTTAAAAATTTTAACTTCAATTATTTATATAATAAATTAAACAATTCATTATGAATTAAACTATTGAATGCTTTATACAAAAAATTAAACTTTGAAATATTTTAATAAATTAAACAATTCATTTTAAAATTAACACATGAATTATATGTAAAATTAATTAAACAATTCATTATAAATTAAACTATTGAATTATTTCTACAATAAATTGAACCATTGAATTATTTATATATTAAATTAAACATTGAATAATATTTGTAATAAATTAATCAATTTATTTTAAAATAATCACTTGAATTATTTATAAAATAAATTTAACAATTCATTATCAATTAAACGATTGAATTATTTATATAATAAATTAAACAATTCATTTTAATATTATCGCATGAATTATTTATAAAATAAATTTAAAAAGTCATTATATATTAAAATATTGAATTATTGAAATAATAAATTAAACTATTGAATTATTTATATAATAATTTAAACTTTGAATTATTTTTTATAGTAAATTAAACAATTCATTATAAATTTAACTACTGAATTATTTATATAATAAATTGAACAATTCATTATAAATTAAACTATTGAATTATTTATAAAATAAATTAAACTATTCATTATGAATTAAACTATTGAATTATTTATACAATAAATTAAACTTTGAATTATTTTTATAATAAATTAAACAATTCATTATCAATTAAACGATTGAATAATTTATAAAATAAATTAAACAATTCATTATGAAGTAAACCACTGAATTATTTCATGAATAAATTGAACTATTGAATTATTTTTGTAATAAATAATCAATTTATTTTAAAATAATCACTTGAATTATTTATAAAATAATTTAAACAATTCATTATAAATTAAAATATTGAATTATTTATATAATAATTTAAACTTTGAATTATTTTTTATAATAAATTAAACAATTCATTTTAATACTATCACATGAATTATTTATAAAATAAATTTGAATATTCATTATAAATTAAAATATTGAATTATTTATATAATAAATTAAACAAATCAATATAAATTAAACTACTGAATTGTTTATATAATAATTTGAACTTTCAATTATTTTTATAATAAATTAAACAATCCATTTTTAAATAATCACTTGAATTATTTATATCATAAATTAAACTATTGAATTGTTTATATAACATTAAACAATTCATTATAAATTAAACTATTGAATTATTTATGTAATCAAATAAACTATTGAATTATTTATATAATTAATTAAATTTGTATTATTTTTATATTAAATTAAACAATTCATTGTAAATTAAACTATTGAATTATTTGTGATAAATTGAACTATTGAATTATTTATATAATAAAATGAACTATTGAATTATATATATAATAAATTAAACTATTGAATTATTTATATAATAAATTAAACGATGTATTATTTTAATAATTAAACAATCCATTTTAAAATAATCACATGAATTATTTATAAAATAAATTAAAGAATTCATTATTAATTAAATTATTGAATTATTTATATAATATATTGAGCAATTCATTATAAATTAAACTATTGAATTATTTACATAATAAATTAAACAATTCATTTTACAGTAATCATTTAATTATTTATATAATAAATGAAACTATTGAATTATTTATATAATAAATCAAACAATTCATTATAAATTCAACTGTTGAATTATTTATGTAATTAATTAAATTTGTATTATTTTTATATATAATTAAACAATTCATTGTAATTAAACTATTGAATTATTTATGTAATAAATTAAACAATTCATTATAAATTCAATTATTGAATTATTTATATAATAAATGAAACAATTCATTATAAACTAAACTATTGAATTATTTACATAATAAATTAAACTATTGAATTATTTATATTATAAATTAAACTTTGAATTATTTTTATAATAAATTAAGCAATTCATATTAAAATAATCACTTGAATTTTTTATGTAATAAATTAAACAATTCATTAACAATTAAACTATTGACTTATTTAAACCATAAATTAATCTTTGAATTAATTTTATAATAAATTACACAATTCATTTTAAAAGAAACACTTGAATTAAATAATCACTCGAATTATTTATAAAATAAATTAAACAATTCATTATAAATTAAATTATTGAATTATTTATATAATAAATGAAGCAATTCATTATAAATTGAACTATTGAATTATTTATACTATCAATTAAACTATTGAATTATTTATATCATTGATTAAATTTGATTTATTTTTCGAATAAATTAAACAATTCATTATAAATTAAACTATTGAATTATTTATATAATAAATTGACCTATTGAATTATTTATATAATAAATTAAACTTTGAATTATTTTTATTATAAATGAAACAATTCATTATAAATTAAAATATTGAATTATTTGTATAATTAATTAAACAATTCATTTAAAAATTTTAACTTCAATTATTTATATAATAAATTAAACAATTCATTATGAATTAAACTATTGAATGCTTTATACAAAAAATTAAACTTTGAAATATTTTAATAAATTAAACAATTCATTTTAAAATTAACACATGAATTATATGTAAAATTAATTAAACAATTCATTATAAATTAAACTATTGAATTATTTCTACAATAAATTGAACCATTGAATTATTTATATATTAAATTAAACATTGAATAATATTTGTAATAAATTAATCAATTTATTTTAAAATAATCACTTGAATTATTTATAAAATAAATTTAACAATTCATTATCAATTAAACGATTGAATTATTTATATAATAAATTAAACAATTCATTTTAATATTATCGCATGAATTATTTATAAAATAAATTTAAAAAGTCATTATATATTAAAATATTGAATTATTGAAATAATAAATTAAACTATTGAATTATTTATATAATAATTTAAACTTTGAATTATTTTTTATAGTAAATTAAACAATTCATTATAAATTTAACTACTGAATTATTTATATAATAAATTGAACAATTCATTATAAATTAAACTATTGAATTATTTATAAAATAAATTAAACTATTCATTATGAATTAAACTATTGAATTATTTATACAATAAATTAAACTTTGAATTATTTTTATAATAAATTAAACAATTCATTATCAATTAAACGATTGAATAATTTATAAAATAAATTAAACAATTCATTATGAAGTAAACCACTGAATTATTTCATGAATAAATTGAACTATTGAATTATTTTTGTAATAAATAATCAATTTATTTTAAAATAATCACTTGAATTATTTATAAAATAATTTAAACAATTCATTATAAATTAAAATATTGAATTATTTATATAATAATTTAAACTTTGAATTATTTTTTATAATAAATTAAACAATTCATTTTAATACTATCACATGAATTATTTATAAAATAAATTTGAATATTCATTATAAATTAAAATATTGAATTATTTATATAATAAATTAAACAAATCAATATAAATTAAACTACTGAATTGTTTATATAATAATTTGAACTTTCAATTATTTTTATAATAAATTAAACAATCCATTTTTAAATAATCACTTGAATTATTTATATCATAAATTAAACTATTGAATTGTTTATATAACATTAAACAATTCATTATAAATTAAACTATTGAATTATTTATGTAATCAAATAAACTATTGAATTATTTATATAATTAATTAAATTTGTATTATTTTTATATTAAATTAAACAATTCATTGTAAATTAAACTATTGAATTATTTGTGATAAATTGAACTATTGAATTATTTATATAATAAAATGAACTATTGAATTATATATATAATAAATTAAACTTTGAATTTTTTTATAATACTTTAAAGAATTGCATTATTTTTATAATAATTTAAACAATTCGTTTTAAAAGAAACACTTGAATTATTTATATGACAAATTAAAAAATTCATTATAAATTAAACTATTGAATTATTTATATAATAAAATAAATTAATGAATTGTTTATAAAATAAATTAAACAATTCATTACAAATTAAACTATTGAATTATCACTTAAACGAATGAATTATTTATATAATAAATTGAACAATTGAATTATATATATAATAAATTAAACTTTGAATTATTTTTATAATACTTTACAGAATTGTGTTATCTATATAATCAAACAATTCATTATAAATTAAACTATTGAATTATTTATACTATAAATTAAACTTTGAATTATTTATATAATAAATTAAACTATTGAATTATTTACATAATAAATTAAACAATGTATTATTTTAATAATTAAACAATCCATTTTAAAATAATCACATGGATTATTTATAAAATAAATTAAACAATTCATTATTTAAAATATTGAATTATTTATATAATGAATGAAGCAATTCATTATTAATTGAACTATTGAATTATTTATATAAACAATTAAACTATTGAATTACTATATAATTAATTATAATTGAATTATTTTTATAATAAATTAAACAATTCATTATAAATTAAACTACTGAATTAATCATATAATAAATTGAACTATTGAATTACTTATATTATAAATTAAACTGTGAATTACTAATGTAATTAATTAATCAATTTATTTTAAAATCACATGAATTATTCAAATAATTTAAACAATTCATTATCATTGCAGAATTGCATTATTTATATAATAAATTAAACAATTCATTTTAAAATAATGACTCGAATTATTTATATAATAAATTAAACAATTCATTATAAATTAAACTATTGAATTATTTATACCATAAATTCATCAATTCATTTTAAAAGAATCACTTGAATTATTTATAAAATAAATTAAACAATTCATTATAAATTAAACTATTGAATTATTTATATCATAAATTAAACTATTGAATTGTTTATATAACAAATTGAATTTGAATTATATTTGTAATAAATTAAACAATTCATTATAAATTAAACTATTGAATTGTTTATGTAATCAAATAAACTATTGAATTATTTATATAATAAATTAAATTTGAATTATTTTTATAATAAATTAACCAATTCATTTAAAAATAAACACATGAATTAATTTTAAAAATAAATAAAACAATTCATTATAAATTTAAAAAATTGAATTATTTATATAATAAATTGAACTTTGAATTATTTTTGTAATAAATTAATCAATTTATTTTAAAATAATCACTTGAATTATTCAAAAATAAATTAAACAATTCATTATAAATTAAACTATTGAATTATTTATATAACAAATTAAACTTTGAATTATTATTTATAATAAATTAAACAATTCATTTTAAAATAATCATTGAATTATTTATATAATCAAATAAACTATTGAATTACTTATATAATTAATTAAATTTGTATTATATTTATAATAAATTAAACAATTCATTTTAAAATAAACACATGAATTATTTTAAAAAATAAATAAAACAATTCATTATAAATTTAAAAATTGAGTTATTGATATAATAAATTAAACTATTCATTATAAATTAAATTATTGAATTATTTATATAATAAATTAAACTTTGAAATATTTTTTATAATAAATTAACCAATTCATTTTAAAATAATCACATGAATGATTTATAAAATAAATTTTAAAATTCATTATAAATTAAAATATTGAATTATTTATATAATAAATTAAACAAATCAATATAAATTAAACTACTGAATTGTTTATATAATAATTTGAACTTTCAATTATTTTTATAATAAATTAAACAATCCATTTTTAAATAATCACTTGAATTATTTATATCATAAATTAAACTATTGAATTGTTTATATAACATTAAACAATTCATTATAAATTAAACTATTGAATTATTTATGTAATCAAATAAACTATTGAATTATTTATATAATTAATTAAATTTGTATTATTTTTATATTAAATTAAACAATTCATTGTAAATTAAACTATTGAATTATTTGTGATAAATTGAACTATTGAATTATTTATATAATAAAATGAACTATTGAATTATATATATAATAAATTAAACTTTGAATTTTTTTATAATACTTTAAAGAATTGCATTATTTTTATAATAATTTAAACAATTCGTTTTAAAAGAAACACTTGAATTATTTATATGACAAATTAAAAAATTCATTATAAATTAAACTATTGAATTATTTATATAATAAAATAAATTAATGAATTGTTTATAAAATAAATTAAACAATTCATTACAAATTAAACTATTGAATTATCACTTAAACGAATGAATTATTTATATAATAAATTGAACAATTGAATTATATATATAATAAATTAAACTTTGAATTATTTTTATAATACTTTACAGAATTGTGTTATCTATATAATCAAACAATTCATTATAAATTAAACTATTGAATTATTTATACTATAAATTAAACTTTGAATTATTTATATAATAAATTAAACTATTGAATTATTTACATAATAAATTAAACAATGTATTATTTTAATAATTAAACAATCCATTTTAAAATAATCACATGGATTATTTATAAAATAAATTAAACAATTCATTATTTAAAATATTGAATTATTTATATAATGAATGAAGCAATTCATTATTAATTGAACTATTGAATTATTTATATAAACAATTAAACTATTGAATTACTATATAATTAATTATAATTGAATTATTTTTATAATAAATTAAACAATTCATTATAAATTAAACTACTGAATTAATCATATAATAAATTGAACTATTGAATTACTTATATTATAAATTAAACTGTGAATTACTAATGTAATTAATTAATCAATTTATTTTAAAATCACATGAATTATTCAAATAATTTAAACAATTCATTATCATTGCAGAATTGCATTATTTATATAATAAATTAAACAATTCATTTTAAAATAATGACTCGAATTATTTATATAATAAATTAAACAATTCATTATAAATTAAACTATTGAATTATTTATACCATAAATTCATCAATTCATTTTAAAAGAATCACTTGAATTATTTATAAAATAAATTAAACAATTCATTATAAATTAAACTATTGAATTATTTATATCATAAATTAAACTATTGAATTGTTTATATAACAAATTGAATTTGAATTATATTTGTAATAAATTAAACAATTCATTATAAATTAAACTATTGAATTGTTTATGTAATCAAATAAACTATTGAATTATTTATATAATAAATTAAATTTGAATTATTTTTATAATAAATTAACCAATTCATTTAAAAATAAACACATGAATTAATTTTAAAAATAAATAAAACAATTCATTATAAATTTAAAAAATTGAATTATTTATATAATAAATTGAACTTTGAATTATTTTTGTAATAAATTAATCAATTTATTTTAAAATAATCACTTGAATTATTCAAAAATAAATTAAACAATTCATTATAAATTAAACTATTGAATTATTTATATAATGAATTGAACAATTCATTATAAATTAAAGGATTTAATTATTTATATCATGAATTAAACTATTGAGTTATTTATATAACAAATTAAACTTTGAATTATTTTTCATAATAAATTAAACAAACCATTTTAAAATAATCACATGAATTATTTACAAAATAAATTAAACAATTCATTATCAATTAAACTATTGAATTATAATAAATTAAACAATTCATTATCACTTAAACGAATGAATTATTTGTATAATAAATTGAACTATTGAATTATATATATAATAAATTAAACTTTGAATTATTTTTATAATACTTTGCAGAATTGCATTATTTATATAATAAATTAAACAATTCATTACAAATTAAACTATTGAATTACTTATACCATAAATTAAACTTTGAATTATTTTTATAATAAATTAAACAATTCATTTTAAAAGAAACACTTGAATTATTGATATGACAAATTTAAAAATTCATTATAAATTAAACTATTGAATTATTTATAGAATAAATTAAACTATTGAATTATTTATATAATAAATTAAACAATGTATTATTTTAATAATTAAACAATCCATTTTAAAATAATCACATGAATTATTTATAAAATAAATTAAAGAATTCATTATTAATTAAATTATTGAATTATTTATATAATATATTGAGCAATTCATTATAAATTAAACAATTCATTTTCAAGTAATCATTTAATTATTTATATAATAAATGAAACTATTGAATTATTTATATAATAAATCAAACAATTCATTATAAATTCAACTGTTGAATTATTTATGTAATTAATTAAATTTGTATTATTTTTATATATAATTAAACAATTCATTGTAATTAAACTATTGAATTATTTATGTAATAAATTAAACAATTCATTATAAATTCAATTATTGAATTATTTATATAATAAATGAAACAATTCATTATAAACTAAACTATTGAATTATTTACATAATAAATTAAACTTTAAATTATTTTTATAATAAATTAAGCAATTCATATTAAAATAATCACTTGAATTTTTTATGTAATAAATTAAACAATTCATTAACAATTAAACTATTGACTTATTTAAACCATAAATTAATCTTTGAATTAATTTTATAATAAATTACACAATTCATTTTAAAAGAAACACTTGAATTATTTATATGACAAATTAAACAATTCATTTTAAAAGAAACACTTGAATTATTTATATGACAAATTAAACAATAAATTAAACAATTCATTCCTAATTAAAATATTGAATTATTTATATAATGAATGAAGCAATTCATTTCAAATTGAACTATTGAATTATTTATATAATCAATTAAACTATTGAATTACTATATAATTAATTATAATTGAATTATTTTTATAATAAATTAAACAATTCATTATAAATTAAACTACTGAATTATTTATATAATAAATTGAACTATTGAATTATTTATATTATAAATTAAACTTTGAATTATTTTTTTAATAAATTAATCAATTTATTTTATAATAATCACGTGAATTATTTATATAATAAATTGAACTTTGAATTATTTTTAGAATAAATTCATCAATTCATTTTAAAATAATCATTGAATTATTTATATCATAAATTAAACTATTGAATTATTTATATAATAAATCAAACAATTCATTATAAATTCAACTGTTGAATTATTTATGTAATTAATTAAACAATTAATCATAAATTCAATTATTGAATTATTTATATAATAAATGAAACAATTCATTATAAACTAAACTATTGAATTATTTACATAATAAATTAAACTATTGAATTATTTATATTATAAATTAAACTTTGAATTATTTTTATAATAAATTAAACAATTCATATTAAAATAATCACTTGAATTTTTATGTAATAAATTAAACAATTCATTACAAATTGAACTATTAAATTACTTATACCATAAATTAAACTTTGAATTATTTTTATAATAAATTAAACAATTCATTTTAAAAGAAACACTTGAATTATTTATATGACAAATTAAAAAATTCATTATAAATTAAACTATTGAATTATTTATAGAATAAATTAAACTATTGAATTATTTATATAATAAATTAAACGATGTATTATTTTAATAATTAAACAATCCATTTTAAAATAATCACATGAATTATTTATAAAATAAATTAAAGAATTCATTATTAATTAAATTATTGAATTATTTATATAATATATTGAGCAATTCATTATAAATTAAACTATTGAATTATTTACATAATAAATTAAACAATTCATTTTACAGTAATCATTTAATTATTTATATAATAAATGAAACTATTGAATTATTTATATAATAAATCAAACAATTCATTATAAATTCAACTGTTGAATTATTTATGTAATTAATTAAATTTGTATTATTTTTATATATAATTAAACAATTCATTGTAATTAAACTATTGAATTATTTATGTAATAAATTAAACAATTCATTATAAATTCAATTATTGAATTATTTATATAATAAATGAAACAATTCATTATAAACTAAACTATTGAATTATTTACATAATAAATTAAACTATTGAATTATTTATATTATAAATTAAACTTTGAATTATTTTTATAATAAATTAAGCAATTCATATTAAAATAATCACTTGAATTTTTTATGTAATAAATTAAACAATTCATTAACAATTAAACTATTGACTTATTTAAACCATAAATTAATCTTTGAATTAATTTTATAATAAATTACACAATTCATTTTAAAAGAAACACTTGAATTAAATAATCACTCGAATTATTTATAAAATAAATTAAACAATTCATTATAAATTAAATTATTGAATTATTTATATAATAAATGAAGCAATTCATTATAAATTGAACTATTGAATTATTTATACTATCAATTAAACTATTGAATTATTTATATCATTGATTAAATTTGATTTATTTTTCGAATAAATTAAACAATTCATTATAAATTAAACTATTGAATTATTTATATAATAAATTGACCTATTGAATTATTTATATAATAAATTAAACTTTGAATTATTTTTATTATAAATGAAACAATTCATTATAAATTAAAATATTGAATTATTTGTATAATTAATTAAACAATTCATTTAAAAATTTTAACTTCAATTATTTATATAATAAATTAAACAATTCATTATGAATTAAACTATTGAATGCTTTATACAAAAAATTAAACTTTGAAATATTTTAATAAATTAAACAATTCATTTTAAAATTAACACATGAATTATATGTAAAATTAATTAAACAATTCATTATAAATTAAACTATTGAATTATTTCTACAATAAATTGAACCATTGAATTATTTATATATTAAATTAAACATTGAATAATATTTGTAATAAATTAATCAATTTATTTTAAAATAATCACTTGAATTATTTATAAAATAAATTTAACAATTCATTATCAATTAAACGATTGAATTATTTATATAATAAATTAAACAATTCATTTTAATATTATCGCATGAATTATTTATAAAATAAATTTAAAAAGTCATTATATATTAAAATATTGAATTATTGAAATAATAAATTAAACTATTGAATTATTTATATAATAATTTAAACTTTGAATTATTTTTTATAGTAAATTAAACAATTCATTATAAATTTAACTACTGAATTATTTATATAATAAATTGAACAATTCATTATAAATTAAACTATTGAATTATTTATAAAATAAATTAAACTATTCATTATGAATTAAACTATTGAATTATTTATACAATAAATTAAACTTTGAATTATTTTTATAATAAATTAAACAATTCATTATCAATTAAACGATTGAATAATTTATAAAATAAATTAAACAATTCATTATGAAGTAAACCACTGAATTATTTCATGAATAAATTGAACTATTGAATTATTTTTGTAATAAATAATCAATTTATTTTAAAATAATCACTTGAATTATTTATAAAATAATTTAAACAATTCATTATAAATTAAAATATTGAATTATTTATATAATAATTTAAACTTTGAATTATTTTTTATAATAAATTAAACAATTCATTTTAATACTATCACATGAATTATTTATAAAATAAATTTGAATATTCATTATAAATTAAAATATTGAATTATTTATATAATAAATTAAACAAATCATTATAAATTAAACTATTGAATTATTTATATAACAAATTAAACTTTGAATTATTATTTATAATAAATTAAACAATTCATTTTAAAATAATCATTGAATTATTTATATAATCAAATAAACTATTGAATTACTTATATAATTAATTAAATTTGTATTATATTTATAATAAATTAAACAATTCATTTTAAAATAAACACATGAATTATTTTAAAAAATAAATAAAACAATTCATTATAAATTTAAAAATTGAGTTATTGATATAATAAATTAAACTATTCATTATAAATTAAATTATTGAATTATTTATATAATAAATTAAACTTTGAAATATTTTTTATAATAAATTAACCAATTCATTTTAAAATAATCACATGAATGATTTATAAAATAAATTTTAAAATTCATTATAAATTAAAATATTGAATTATTTATATAATAAATTAAACAAATCAATATAAATTAAACTACTGAATTGTTTATATAATAATTTGAACTTTCAATTATTTTTATAATAAATTAAACAATCCATTTTTAAATAATCACTTGAATTATTTATATCATAAATTAAACTATTGAATTGTTTATATAACATTAAACAATTCATTATAAATTAAACTATTGAATTATTTATGTAATCAAATAAACTATTGAATTATTTATATAATTAATTAAATTTGTATTATTTTTATATTAAATTAAACAATTCATTGTAAATTAAACTATTGAATTATTTGTGATAAATTGAACTATTGAATTATTTATATAATAAAATGAACTATTGAATTATATATATAATAAATTAAACTTTGAATTTTTTTATAATACTTTAAAGAATTGCATTATTTTTATAATAATTTAAACAATTCGTTTTAAAAGAAACACTTGAATTATTTATATGACAAATTAAAAAATTCATTATAAATTAAACTATTGAATTATTTATATAATAAAATAAATTAATGAATTGTTTATAAAATAAATTAAACAATTCATTACAAATTAAACTATTGAATTATCACTTAAACGAATGAATTATTTATATAATAAATTGAACAATTGAATTATATATATAATAAATTAAACTTTGAATTATTTTTATAATACTTTACAGAATTGTGTTATCTATATAATCAAACAATTCATTATAAATTAAACTATTGAATTATTTATACTATAAATTAAACTTTGAATTATTTATATAATAAATTAAACTATTGAATTATTTACATAATAAATTAAACAATGTATTATTTTAATAATTAAACAATCCATTTTAAAATAATCACATGGATTATTTATAAAATAAATTAAACAATTCATTATTTAAAATATTGAATTATTTATATAATGAATGAAGCAATTCATTATTAATTGAACTATTGAATTATTTATATAAACAATTAAACTATTGAATTACTATATAATTAATTATAATTGAATTATTTTTATAATAAATTAAACAATTCATTATAAATTAAACTACTGAATTAATCATATAATAAATTGAACTATTGAATTACTTATATTATAAATTAAACTGTGAATTACTAATGTAATTAATTAATCAATTTATTTTAAAATCACATGAATTATTCAAATAATTTAAACAATTCATTATCATTGCAGAATTGCATTATTTATATAATAAATTAAACAATTCATTTTAAAATAATGACTCGAATTATTTATATAATAAATTAAACAATTCATTATAAATTAAACTATTGAATTATTTATACCATAAATTCATCAATTCATTTTAAAAGAATCACTTGAATTATTTATAAAATAAATTAAACAATTCATTATAAATTAAACTATTGAATTATTTATATCATAAATTAAACTATTGAATTGTTTATATAACAAATTGAATTTGAATTATATTTGTAATAAATTAAACAATTCATTATAAATTAAACTATTGAATTGTTTATGTAATCAAATAAACTATTGAATTATTTATATAATAAATTAAATTTGAATTATTTTTATAATAAATTAACCAATTCATTTAAAAATAAACACATGAATTAATTTTAAAAATAAATAAAACAATTCATTATAAATTTAAAAAATTGAATTATTTATATAATAAATTGAACTTTGAATTATTTTTGTAATAAATTAATCAATTTATTTTAAAATAATCACTTGAATTATTCAAAAATAAATTAAACAATTCATTATAAATTAAACTATTGAATTATTTATATAATGAATTGAACAATTCATTATAAATTAAAGGATTTAATTATTTATATCATGAATTAAACTATTGAGTTATTTATATAACAAATTAAACTTTGAATTATTTTTCATAATAAATTAAACAAACCATTTTAAAATAATCACATGAATTATTTACAAAATAAATTAAACAATTCATTATCAATTAAACTATTGAATTATAATAAATTAAACAATTCATTATCACTTAAACGAATGAATTATTTGTATAATAAATTGAACTATTGAATTATATATATAATAAATTAAACTTTGAATTATTTTTATAATACTTTGCAGAATTGCATTATTTATATAATAAATTAAACAATTCATTACAAATTAAACTATTGAATTACTTATACCATAAATTAAACTTTGAATTATTTTTATAATAAATTAAACAATTCATTTTAAAAGAAACACTTGAATTATTGATATGACAAATTAAAAAATTCATTATAAATTAAACTATTGAATTATTTATAGAATAAATTAAACTATTGAATTATTTATATAATAAATTAAACGATGTATTATTTTAATAATTAAACAATCCATTTTAAAATAATCACATGAATTATTTATAAAATAAATTAAAGAATTCATTATTAATTAAATTATTGAATTATTTATATAATATATTGAGCAATTCATTATAAATTAAACTATTGAATTATTTACATAATAAATTAAACAATTCATTTTCAAGTAATCATTTAATTATTTATATAATAAATGAAACTATTGAATTATTTATATAATAAATCAAACAATTCATTATAAATTCAACTGTTGAATTATTTATGTAATTAATTAAATTTGTATTATTTTTATATATAATTAAACAATTCATTGTAATTAAACTATTGAATTATTTATGTAATAAATTAAACAATTCATTATAAATTCAATTATTGAATTATTTATATAATAAATGAAACAATTCATTATAAACTAAACTATTGAATTATTTACATAATAAATTAAACTTTAAATTATTTTTATAATAAATTAAGCAATTCATATTAAAATAATCACTTGAATTTTTTATGTAATAAATTAAACAATTCATTAACAATTAAACTATTGACTTATTTAAACCATAAATTAATCTTTGAATTAATTTTATATTAAATTACACAATTCATTTTAAAAGAAACACTTGAATTATTTATATGACAAATTAAACAATTCATTTTAAAAGAAACACTTGAATTATTTATATGACAAATTAAACAATAAATTAAACAATTCATTCTTAATTAAAATATTGAATTATTTATATAATGAATGAAGCAATTCATTTCAAATTGAACTATTGAATTATTTATATAATCAATTAAACTATTGAATTACTATATAATTAATTATAATTGAATTATTTTTATAATAAATTAAACAATTCATTATAAATTAAACTACTGAATTATTTATATAATAAATTGAACTATTGAATTATTTATATTATAAATTAAACTTTGAATTATTTTTTTAATAAATTAATCAATTTATTTTATAATAATCACGTGAATTATTTATATAATAAATTGAACTTTGAATTATTTTTAGAATAAATTCATCAATTCATTTTAAAATAATCATTGAATTATTTATATCATAAATTAAACTATTGAATTATTTATATAATAAATCAAACAATTCATTATAAATTCAACTGTTGAATTATTTATGTAATTAATTAAACAATTAATTATAAATTCAATTATTGAATTATTTATATAATAAATGAAACAATTCATTATAAACTAAACTATTGAATTATTTACATAATAAATTAAACTATTGAATTATTTATATTATAAATTAAACTTTGAATTATTTTTATAATAAATTAAACAATTCATATTAAAATAATCACTTGAATTTTTATGTAATAAATTAAACAATTCATTACAAATTGAACTATTGAATTACTTATACCATAAATTAAACTTTGAATTATTTTTATAATAAATTAAACAATTCATTTTAAAAGAAACACTTGAATTATTTATATGACAAATTAAAAAATTCATTATAAATTAAACTATTGAATTATTTATATAATAAATTAAACGATGTATTATTTTAATAATTAAACAATCCATTTTAAAATAATCACATGAATTATTTATAAAATAAATTAAAGAATTCATTATTAATTAAATTATTGAATTATTTATATAATATATTGAGCAATTCATTATAAATTAAACTATTGAATTATTTACATAATAAATTAAACAATTCATTTTACAGTAATCATTTAATTATTTATATAATAAATGAAACTATTGAATTATTTATATAATAAATCAAACAATTCATTATAAATTCAACTGTTGAATTATTTATGTAATTAATTAAATTTGTATTATTTTTATATATAATTAAACAATTCATTGTAATTAAACTATTGAATTATTTATGTAATAAATTAAACAATTCATTATAAATTCAATTATTGAATTATTTATATAATAAATGAAACAATTCATTATAAACTAAACTATTGAATTATTTACATAATAAATTAAACTATTGAATTATTTATATTATAAATTAAACTTTGAATTATTTTTATAATAAATTAAGCAATTCATATTAAAATAATCACTTGAATTTTTTATGTAATAAATTAAACAATTCATTAACAATTAAACTATTGACTTATTTAAACCATAAATTAATCTTTGAATTAATTTTATAATAAATTACACAATTCATTTTAAAAGAAACACTTGAATTAAATAATCACTCGAATTATTTATAAAATAAATTAAACAATTCATTATAAATTAAATTATTGAATTATTTATATAATAAATGAAGCAATTCATTATAAATTGAACTATTGAATTATTTATACTATCAATTAAACTATTGAATTATTTATATCATTGATTAAATTTGATTTATTTTTCGAATAAATTAAACAATTCATTATAAATTAAACTATTGAATTATTTATATAATAAATTGACCTATTGAATTATTTATATAATAAATTAAACTTTGAATTATTTTTATTATAAATGAAACAATTCATTATAAATTAAAATATTGAATTATTTGTATAATTAATTAAACAATTCATTTAAAAATTTTAACTTCAATTATTTATATAATAAATTAAACAATTCATTATGAATTAAACTATTGAATGCTTTATACAAAAAATTAAACTTTGAAATATTTTAATAAATTAAACAATTCATTTTAAAATTAACACATGAATTATATGTAAAATTAATTAAACAATTCATTATAAATTAAACTATTGAATTATTTCTACAATAAATTGAACCATTGAATTATTTATATATTAAATTAAACATTGAATAATATTTGTAATAAATTAATCAATTTATTTTAAAATAATCACTTGAATTATTTATAAAATAAATTTAACAATTCATTATCAATTAAACGATTGAATTATTTATATAATAAATTGAACTATTGAATTATATATATAACAAATTAAACATTGAATTATTTTTATAATACATTGCAGAATTGCATTATTTATATAATAAATTAAACAATTCATTTTAAAATAATGACTTGAATTATTTATATAATAAATTAAACAATTCATTATAAATTAAACTATTGAATTATTTATATAACAAATTAAACTTTGAATTATTATTTATAATAAATTAAACAATTCATTTTAAAATAATCATTGAATTATTTATATAATCAAATAAACTATTGAATTACTTATATAATTAATTAAATTTGTATTATATTTATAATAAATTAAACAATTCATTTTAAAATAAACACATGAATTATTTTAAAAAATAAATAAAACAATTCATTATAAATTTAAAAATTGAGTTATTGATATAATAAATTAAACTATTCATTATAAATTAAATTATTGAATTATTTATATAATAAATTAAACTTTGAAATATTTTTTATAATAAATTAACCAATTCATTTTAAAATAATCACATGAATGATTTATAAAATAAATTTTAAAATTCATTATAAATTAAAATATTGAATTATTTATATAATAAATTAAACAAATCAATATAAATTAAACTACTGAATTGTTTATATAATAATTTGAACTTTCAATTATTTTTATAATAAATTAAACAATCCATTTTTAAATAATCACTTGAATTATTTATATCATAAATTAAACTATTGAATTGTTTATATAACATTAAACAATTCATTATAAATTAAACTATTGAATTATTTATGTAATCAAATAAACTATTGAATTATTTATATAATTAATTAAATTTGTATTATTTTTATATTAAATTAAACAATTCATTGTAAATTAAACTATTGAATTATTTGTGATAAATTGAACTATTGAATTATTTATATAATAAAATGAACTATTGAATTATATATATAATAAATTAAACTTTGAATTTTTTTATAATACTTTAAAGAATTGCATTATTTTTATAATAATTTAAACAATTCGTTTTAAAAGAAACACTTGAATTATTTATATGACAAATTAAAAAATTCATTATAAATTAAACTATTGAATTATTTATATAATAAAATAAATTAATGAATTGTTTATAAAATAAATTAAACAATTCATTACAAATTAAACTATTGAATTATCACTTAAACGAATGAATTATTTATATAATAAATTGAACAATTGAATTATATATATAATAAATTAAACTTTGAATTATTTTTATAATACTTTACAGAATTGTGTTATCTATATAATCAAACAATTCATTATAAATTAAACTATTGAATTATTTATACTATAAATTAAACTTTGAATTATTTATATAATAAATTAAACTATTGAATTATTTACATAATAAATTAAACAATGTATTATTTTAATAATTAAACAATCCATTTTAAAATAATCACATGGATTATTTATAAAATAAATTAAACAATTCATTATTTAAAATATTGAATTATTTATATAATGAATGAAGCAATTCATTATTAATTGAACTATTGAATTATTTATATAAACAATTAAACTATTGAATTACTATATAATTAATTATAATTGAATTATTTTTATAATAAATTAAACAATTCATTATAAATTAAACTACTGAATTAATCATATAATAAATTGAACTATTGAATTACTTATATTATAAATTAAACTGTGAATTACTAATGTAATTAATTAATCAATTTATTTTAAAATCACATGAATTATTCAAATAATTTAAACAATTCATTATCATTGCAGAATTGCATTATTTATATAATAAATTAAACAATTCATTTTAAAATAATGACTCGAATTATTTATATAATAAATTAAACAATTCATTATAAATTAAACTATTGAATTATTTATACCATAAATTCATCAATTCATTTTAAAAGAATCACTTGAATTATTTATAAAATAAATTAAACAATTCATTATAAATTAAACTATTGAATTATTTATATCATAAATTAAACTATTGAATTGTTTATATAACAAATTGAATTTGAATTATATTTGTAATAAATTAAACAATTCATTATAAATTAAACTATTGAATTGTTTATGTAATCAAATAAACTATTGAATTATTTATATAATAAATTAAATTTGAATTATTTTTATAATAAATTAACCAATTCATTTAAAAATAAACACATGAATTAATTTTAAAAATAAATAAAACAATTCATTATAAATTTAAAAAATTGAATTATTTATATAATAAATTGAACTTTGAATTATTTTTGTAATAAATTAATCAATTTATTTTAAAATAATCACTTGAATTATTCAAAAATAAATTAAACAATTCATTATAAATTAAACTATTGAATTATTTATATAATGAATTGAACAATTCATTATAAATTAAAGGATTTAATTATTTATATCATGAATTAAACTATTGAGTTATTTATATAACAAATTAAACTTTGAATTATTTTTCATAATAAATTAAACAAACCATTTTAAAATAATCACATGAATTATTTACAAAATAAATTAAACAATTCATTATCAATTAAACTATTGAATTATAATAAATTAAACAATTCATTATCACTTAAACGAATGAATTATTTGTATAATAAATTGAACTATTGAATTATATATATAATAAATTAAACTTTGAATTATTTTTATAATACTTTGCAGAATTGCATTATTTATATAATAAATTAAACAATTCATTACAAATTAAACTATTGAATTACTTATACCATAAATTAAACTTTGAATTATTTTTATAATAAATTAAACAATTCATTTTAAAAGAAACACTTGAATTATTGATATGACAAATTAAAAAATTCATTATAAATTAAACTATTGAATTATTTATAGAATAAATTAAACTATTGAATTATTTATATAATAAATTAAACGATGTATTATTTTAATAATTAAACAATCCATTTTAAAATAATCACATGAATTATTTATAAAATAAATTAAAGAATTCATTATTAATTAAATTATTGAATTATTTATATAATATATTGAGCAATTCATTATAAATTAAACTATTGAATTATTTACATAATAAATTAAACAATTCATTTTCAAGTAATCATTTAATTATTTATATAATAAATGAAACTATTGAATTATTTATATAATAAATCAAACAATTCATTATAAATTCAACTGTTGAATTATTTATGTAATTAATTAAATTTGTATTATTTTTATATATAATTAAACAATTCATTGTAATTAAACTATTGAATTATTTATGTAATAAATTAAACAATTCATTATAAATTCAATTATTGAATTATTTATATAATAAATGAAACAATTCATTATAAACTAAACTATTGAATTATTTACATAATAAATTAAACTTTAAATTATTTTTATAATAAATTAAGCAATTCATATTAAAATAATCACTTGAATTTTTTATGTAATAAATTAAACAATTCATTAACAATTAAACTATTGACTTATTTAAACCATAAATTAATCTTTGAATTAATTTTATATTAAATTACACAATTCATTTTAAAAGAAACACTTGAATTATTTATATGACAAATTAAACAATTCATTTTAAAAGAAACACTTGAATTATTTATATGACAAATTAAACAATAAATTAAACAATTCATTCTTAATTAAAATATTGAATTATTTATATAATGAATGAAGCAATTCATTTCAAATTGAACTATTGAATTATTTATATAATCAATTAAACTATTGAATTACTATATAATTAATTATAATTGAATTATTTTTATAATAAATTAAACAATTCATTATAAATTAAACTACTGAATTATTTATATAATAAATTGAACTATTGAATTATTTATATTATAAATTAAACTTTGAATTATTTTTTTAATAAATTAATCAATTTATTTTATAATAATCACGTGAATTATTTATATAATAAATTGAACTTTGAATTATTTTTAGAATAAATTCATCAATTCATTTTAAAATAATCATTGAATTATTTATATTATAAATTAAACTATTGAATTATTTATATAATAAATCAAACAATTCATTATAAATTCAACTGTTGAATTATTTATGTAATTAATTAAACAATTAATTATAAATTCAATTATTGAATTATTTATATAATAAATGAAACAATTCATTATAAACTAAACTATTGAATTATTTACATAATAAATTAAACTATTGAATTATTTATATTATAAATTAAACTTTGAATTATTTTTATAATAAATTAAACAATTCATATTAAAATAATCACTTGAATTTTTATGTAATAAATTAAACAATTCATTACAAATTGAACTATTGAATTACTTATACCATAAATTAAACTTTGAATTATTTTTATAATAAATTAAACAATTCATTTTAAAAGAAACACTTGAATTATTTATATGACAAATTAAAAAATTCATTATAAATTAAACTATTGAATTATTTATATAATAAATTAAACGATGTATTATTTTAATAATTAAACAATCCATTTTAAAATAATCACA
This sequence comes from Heptranchias perlo, assembly GCF_035084215.1. NCBI lineage: Eukaryota > Metazoa > Chordata > Chondrichthyes > Hexanchiformes > Hexanchidae > Heptranchias > Heptranchias perlo. The sequence goes on from NW_027139265.1 coordinate 138,258, forward strand.
TGAATTATTTATAAAATAAATTAAAGAATTCATTATTAATTAAATTATTGAATTATTTATATAATATATTGAGCAATTCATTATAAATTAAACTATTGAATTATTTACATAATAAATTAAACAATTCATTTTACAGTAATCATTTAATTATTTATATAATAAATGAAACTATTGAATTATTTATATAATAAATCAAACAATTCATTATAAATTCAACTGTTGAATTATTTATGTAATTAATTAAATTTGTATTATTTTTATATATAATTAAACAATTCATTGTAATTAAACTATTGAATTATTTATGTAATAAATTAAACAATTCATTATAAATTCAATTATTGAATTATTTATATAATAAATGAAACAATTCATTATAAACTAAACTATTGAATTATTTACATAATAAATTAAACTATTGAATTATTTATATTATAAATTAAACTTTGAATTATTTTTATAATAAATTAAGCAATTCATATTAAAATAATCACTTGAATTTTTTATGTAATAAATTAAACAATTCATTAACAATTAAACTATTGACTTATTTAAACCATAAATTAATCTTTGAATTAATTTTATAATAAATTACACAATTCATTTTAAAAGAAACACTTGAATTAAATAATCACTCGAATTATTTATAAAATAAATTAAACAATTCATTATAAATTAAATTATTGAATTATTTATATAATAAATGAAGCAATTCATTATAAATTGAACTATTGAATTATTTATACTATCAATTAAACTATTGAATTATTTATATCATTGATTAAATTTGATTTATTTTTCGAATAAATTAAACAATTCATTATAAATTAAACTATTGAATTATTTATATAATAAATTGACCTATTGAATTATTTATATAATAAATTAAACTTTGAATTATTTTTATTATAAATGAAACAATTCATTATAAATTAAAATATTGAATTATTTGTATAATTAATTAAACAATTCATTTAAAAATTTTAACTTCAATTATTTATATAATAAATTAAACAATTCATTATGAATTAAACTATTGAATGCTTTATACAAAAAATTAAACTTTGAAATATTTTAATAAATTAAACAATTCATTTTAAAATTAACACATGAATTATATGTAAAATTAATTAAACAATTCATTATAAATTAAACTATTGAATTATTTCTACAATAAATTGAACCATTGAATTATTTATATATTAAATTAAACATTGAATAATATTTGTAATAAATTAATCAATTTATTTTAAAATAATCACTTGAATTATTTATAAAATAAATTTAACAATTCATTATCAATTAAACGATTGAATTATTTATATAATAAATTAAACAATTCATTTTAATATTATCGCATGAATTATTTATAAAATAAATTTAAAAAGTCATTATATATTAAAATATTGAATTATTGAAATAATAAATTAAACTATTGAATTATTTATATAATAATTTAAACTTTGAATTATTTTTTATAGTAAATTAAACAATTCATTATAAATTTAACTACTGAATTATTTATATAATAAATTGAACAATTCATTATAAATTAAACTATTGAATTATTTATAAAATAAATTAAACTATTCATTATGAATTAAACTATTGAATTATTTATACAATAAATTAAACTTTGAATTATTTTTATAATAAATTAAACAATTCATTATCAATTAAACGATTGAATAATTTATAAAATAAATTAAACAATTCATTATGAAGTAAACCACTGAATTATTTCATGAATAAATTGAACTATTGAATTATTTATACAATAAATTAAACTTTGAATTATTTTTGTAATAAATAATCAATTTATTTTAAAATAATCACTTGAATTATTTATAAAATAATTTAAACAATTCATTATAAATTAAAATATTGAATTATTTATATAATAATTTAAACTTTGAATTATTTTTTATAATAAATTAAACAATTCATTTTAATACTATCACATGAATTATTTATAAAATAAATTTGAATATTCATTATAAATTAAAATATTGAATTATTTATATAATAAATTAAACGATTGCACTATTTATACAATAAATTAAACTTTGAATTATTTTTATAATAAATTAAACAATTCATTATCAATTAAACGATTGAATTATTTATAAAATAAATTAAACAATTCATTATAAAGTAAACTACTGAATTATTTTATGAATAAATTGAACAATTGAATTATTTATATAATAAATTAAACGATTGCACTATTTATACAATAAATTAAACTTTGAATTATTTTTGTAATAAATTAATCAATTTATTTTAAAATAATCACTTGAATTATTTATATAATAAATTAAACAATTCATTATAAATTAAACTATTGCACCATTTACATAATAAATTAAACTTTGAATTATTTTAATAATATATAAACAATTCATTTTGAAATAATCACTTGAATTATTTTTATAGTAAATTAAACAATTCATTATCAATTGAATTATTGATAATGAATTATCAATAAGGAGCCGAGCCGAGCGGAGGGAGCGTCCGATAAAAGGCGGGATTTCAGAGCGCTGAGAACAACTGAGAGGAGCCGAGCCGAGCGGAGGGAGCGTCCGATAAAAGGCGGGATTTCAGAGCGCTGAGAACAGCTGAGAGGAGCCGAGCCGAGCGGAGCTGCGACCGATAAAAGGCGGGATTTCAGAGCGCTGAGAACAGCTGAGAGGAGCCGAGCCGAGCGGAGGGAGCGTCCGATAAAAGGCGGGATTTCAGAGCGCTGAGAACAGCTGAGAGGAGCCGAGCGGAGGGAGCGTCCGATAAAAGGCGGGATTTCAGAGCGCTGAGAGGAGCCGAGCCGAGCGGAGCTGCGACCGAGTTCGAAGTGACGTCAGGAATCAGATCGGGACGCGACACAGGGGAGGCACCTGATTGGTGAGTAGGTTCAGATGAGTATTTCTACTTATCGACAGTAACTAAAGTAAAAAGAAAGGGAAGGTCTGCAGGTCTTATAGGAAGTAGCGTTTATTTTTTAGTGAATCAAGGTCCCTGGTGTAGTTAACATTCTCTGAATTGAGAACAATTTAAAGGAGTAAACTCCTTAAAGGGAGTGGTAAGTAGTTTTTCTTTCCTTTTTTTTCTCTTGACATTGTAGTTGTTCTTAAGCTAATTTAAGGGTTAAGTCATGGCAGGAGATCCCAGGGCCGTGTCATGTTCCTCTTGGGGGATGTGGGAATTCAGGGCTCCTTCCTGTATCCCTGATTCCTTCACCTGCGGGAAGTGTGTCCAGCTGGAGCTATTGTTTGACCGCTTGACGGCTCTGGAGCTGCGGATGGATTCACTTTGGAGCATCCGCGATGCTGAGAAAGTCGTGGATAGCACGTTCAGTGAGTTGGTCACACCGCAGATAAAAATTACTGAGGGAGATAGTGAATGGGTGACCAACAGACAGAGGAAGAGTGGGAAGGCAGTGCAGGGGTCCCCTGCGGTCATCTCCCTCCAAAACAGGTATACCGTTTTGGATACTGTTGGGGGAGATGGCTCACCAGGGGAAGGTGGCAGTGGCCAGGTTCATGGCACCGTGGCTGGCTCTGCTGCACAGGAGGGCAGGAAAAAGAGTGGCAGAGCTATAGTGATAGGGGACTCGATTGTAAGGGGAATAGACAGGCGTTTCTGCGGACGCAACCGAGACTCCAGGATGGTATGTTGCCTCCCTGGTGCAAGGGTCAAGGATGTCTCGGAGCGGCTGCAGGACATTCTGGAGGGGGAGGGTGAACAGCCAGTTGTCGTGGTGCATATAGGCACCAACGATATAGGTAAAAAACAGGATGAGGTCCTACAAGCTGAATTTAGGGAGTTAGGAGTTAAACTAAAGAGTAGGACCTCAAATGTAGTAATCTCAGGATTGCTACCAGTGCCACGGGTTAGTCAGAGTAGGAATGACAGGATAGCTAAGATGAATACGTGGCTTGAGAGATGGTGCAAGAGGGAGGGATTCAAATTCCTGGGCCATTGGAACCGGTTCTGGGGGAAGTGGGACCAGTACAAATTGGACGGTCTGCATCTGGGCAGGACTGGAACCAATGTCCTAGGGGGAGTGTTTGCCAGTGCTGTTGGGGAGGGTTTAAACTAATGTGGCAGGGGGATGGGAACCGATGCAGGAAGTCAGTGGGAAATAAAGTGGTGACAGAAACAAAAGGCAGTAAGGGAGAGTGTACAGAACATGACCGGACAGATGGTCTGAGAAAGCAGGGCAAAGACCAAGGGAAGTCTAGATTAAACTGCATTTATTTCAATGCAAGAAGTCTGATGGGCAAGGCAGATGAACTCAGGGCATGGATGGGTACATGGGACTGGGATGTTATAGCTATTACTGAAACATGGCTAAGGGAGGGGCAGGACTGGCAGCTCAATGTTCCAGATGCTATAGGAAAGATAGAGCAGGAGGTAAGAGAGGAGGGGGAGTTGCGTTCTTGATTAGGGAGAACATCACGGCAGTAGTGAGAGGGGATACATCCGAGGGTTCGCCCACTGAGTCTATATGGGTAGAACTGAAAAATAAGAAGGGAGAGATCACTTTGATAGGATTGTACTACAGACCCCCAAATAGTCAACGGGAAATTGAGGAGCAAATATGTAAGGAGATTATGACAGCTGCAAGAAAAATAGGGTGGTAATAGTAGGGGACTTTAACTTTCCCAACATTGACTGGGACAGCCATAGCATTAGGGGCTTGGATGGAGAGGAATTTGTTGAGTGTATTCAGGAGGAATTTCTCATTCAGTATGTGGATGGCCCGACTAGAGAGGGGGCAAAACTTGACCTCCTCTTGGGAAATAAGGAAGGGCAGGTGACAGAAGTGTTAGTGAGGGATCACTTTGGGACCAGTGATCATAATTCCATTACTTTTAAGATAGCTATGGAGAAGGATAGGTCTGGCCCAAAAGTTAAAATTCTAAATTGGGGAAAGGCCAATTTTGATGGTATTAGACAGGAACTTTCAGAAGTTGATTGGGAGAGTCTGTTGGCAGGCAAAGGGACGTCTGGTAAGTGGGAGGCTTTCAAAAGTGTGTTAACCAGGGTTCAGAGTAAGCACATTCCTTATAAAGTGAAGGGCAAGGCTGGTAGAAGTAGGGAACCTTGGATGACTCGGGAGATTGAGGCACTAGTCAAAAAGAAGAAGGAGGCATATGACATGCATAGGCAGCTGGGATCAAGTGGATCCCTTGAAGAGTATAGAGATTGCCGGAGTAGAGTTAAGAGAGAAATCAGGAGGGCAAAAAGGGGATATGAGATTGCTTTGGCAGATCAGGCAAAGGTGAATCCAAAGAGCTTCTACAAATACATAAAGGGCAAAAGGGTAACTAGGGAGAGAGTAGGGCCTCTTTAGGATCAACAAGGTCATCTATGTGCGGAACCACAAGAGATGGGTGAGATCCTGAATGAATATTTCACATCGGTATTTACGGTTGAGAAAGGCATGGATGTTCGGGAACTTGGGGAAATAAACAGTGATGTCTTGAGGAGTGTACATATTACAGAGAGGGAGGTGCTGGAAGTCTTAACGCGCATCAAGGTAGATAAATCTCCGGGACCTGATGAAATGTATCCCAGGACGTTATGGGAGGTTAGGGAGGAAATTGCGGGTCCCCTAGCAGAGATATTTGAATCATCCACCGCTGCAGGTGAGGTGCCTGAAGATTGGAGGGTAGCAAATGTTGTGCCTTTGTTTAAGAAGGGCGGCAGGGAAAAGCCTGGGAACTACAGACCAGTGAGCCTGACATCTGTAGTGGGTAAGTTGTTAGAGGGTATTCTGAGGGACAGGATCAACAGGCATTTGGAGAGGCAGGGACTAATTAGGAACAGTCAGCATGGTTTTGTGAGAGGAAAATCATGTCTCACGAATTTGATTGAGTTTTTTGAAGGGGTAACCAAGAAGATAGATGAGGGCTGTGCAGTAGACGTGGTCTACATGGACTTCAGCAAAGCATTTGACAAGGTACCGCATGGTAGGTTGTTACATAAGGTTAAATCTCATGGGATCCAAGGTGAGGTAGCCAATTGGATACAAAATTGGCTTGACGACAGAAGACAGAGGGTGGTTGTAGAGGGGTGTTTTTCAAACTGGATGCCTGTGTCCAGCGGTGTGCCTCAGGGATCGGTGCTGGGTCCGCTGTTATTTGTTATTTATATTAATGATTTGGATGAGAATTTAGGAGGCATGGTTAGTAAGTTTGCAGATGACACCAAGATTGGTGGCATTGTGGACAGTGAAGAAGGTTATCTAGGATTGCAACGGGATCTTGATAAATTGGGCCAGTGGGCCGATGAATGGCAGATGGAGTTTAATTTAGATAAATGTGAGGTGATGCATTTTGGTAGATCGAATCGGGCCAGGACCTACTCCGTTAATGGTAGGGCGTTGGGGAGAGTTAAAGAACAAAGAGATCTGGGAGTACAGATTCATAGCTCCTTGAAAGTGGAGTCACAGGTGGATAGGGTGGTGAAGAAGGCATTCAGCATGCTTGGTTTCATTGGTCAGAAAATTGAATGCAAGAGTTGGGATGTCTTGTTGAAGTTGTACAGGGCATTGGTGAGGCCACACTTGGAGTACTGTGTACAGTTCTGGTCACCCTATTATAGAAAGGATATTATTAAACTAGAAAGAGTGCAGAAAAGATTTACTAGGATGCTACCGGGACTTGATGGTTTGACTTACAGGGAGAGGTTAGACAGACTGGGACTTTTTTCCCTGGAGAGTAGGAGGTTAAGGGGTGATCTTATAGAAGTCTATAAAATAATGAGGGGCATAGATAAGGTCGATAGTCAAAATCTTTTCCCAAAGGTAGGGGAGTCTATAACGAGGGGGCACAGATTTAAGGTGAGAGGGGAGAGATACAAAAGGGTCCAGAGGGGCAATTTTTTCACTCAAAGGGTGGTGAGTGTCTGGAACGAGCTGCCAGAGGCAGTAGTAGAGGCGGGTACAATTTTGTCTTTTAAAAAGCATTTGGACAGTTACATGGGTAAGATGGGTATCGAGGGATATGGGCCAAGTGCAGGCAATTGGGACTAGCTTTGTGGTATAAACTGGGCGACATGGACATGTTGGGCCGAAGGGCCTGTTTCCATGTTGTAACTTCTATGATTCTATATAATAAATTAAACTTTGAATAATTTTTGTAATAAATTAATCAATTTATTTTAAAATACTCACTTGAATTATTTATAAAATAATTTAAACAATTCATTATAAATTAAGATATTGAATTATTTATATAATAAATTGAACAATTCATCATAAATTAAATGATTGAATTATTTATATCATAAATTAAATTATTGAATAATTTATACAATAAATTATGCGTTGATTTATTTTTATAATAAATTAAACAATTTATTTTAAAATAATCACTTGAATTATTTATATAATAAATTAAACAATTGCATTATTTATATAATATATTAAACTTTGAATTGTTTTTATAATATAACAATGCATTTTAAATAATGACTTTAATTATTTATATAATAAATTAAACAATTCATTACAAATTAAATTATTGAATTATTTATATAATAATTTAAACTTTGAATTATTTTTATAATAAATTAAACAATTCATTTTAATATTATCACATGAATTATTTATAAAATAAATTTAAAAATTCATTATAAATTAAACAATTGAATTATTTATATAATAAATTAAACATTTCATTATAAATTAAACTATTCAATTATTTATCTAATAAATTAAACAATTGAATTATTAATATAATAAATTAAACTTTGAATTAATTGTAATAATTTAAACTTTGAATTATTTTTATAATAAATTAAACAATTCATTTTTAAATAATCACTTGAATTATTTATATAATAAATTAAACAATTGACTATAAATTAAACTGCTGAATTATTTATATAATAAATTGAACAATTCATTATAAATTAAACTATTGAATTATTTATAAAATAATTTAAACAATTCATTATAAATTAAAATATTGAATTATTTACATAATAATTGAAACTTTGAATTATTTTTTTAAGTAAATTAAACAATTCATTTTAATACTATCGCATGAATTATTTATAAAATAAATTTGAATATTCATTATAAATTAAAATATTGAATTATTTATATAATAAATTAAACGATTGCACTATTTATACAATAAATTAAACTTTGAATTATTTTTATAATAAATTAAACAATTCATTATCAATTAAACAATTCATTATAAAGTAAACTACTGAATTATTTTATGAATAAATTGAACAATTGAATTATTTATATAATAAATTAAACTTTGAATTATTTTTGTAATAAATTAATCAATTTATTTTAAAATAATCATTTGAATTATTTTTATAGTAAATTAAACAATTCATTATCAATTAAATTATTGAATTATTTATATAATAAATTAAGCAATTCATTATAAATTGAAGTATTGAATTATTTATATAATAAATTCAACAATTCATTATGAATAAAACTATTGAATTATTTATATAATAAATTCAACAATTCATTATGAATAAAACTATTGAATTATTTATATAATAAATTAAACAATTGCATTATTTATATAATAAATTAAACTTTGAATTATTTTTTGATAAATTAAACAATTCATTTTAAAATAATCACTTGAATTATTTATATAATACATTTAACAATTCATTATAAATTATACTATTGAATTATTTATATAAAAAATTAAACTTTGAATTATTTTTATAATAAATTTAAAAATTCATTTTGAAATAATCACTTGAATTATTTTTATAGTAAATTAAACAATTCATTATCAATTAAATTATTGAATTATTCATAAAATAAATTAAGAAATTCATTATAAATTGAAGTATTGAATTATTTATATAAGCAATTAAACTATTGAATTGTTTATATAATTAATTATATTTTAATTATTTTCATAATAAATTTAACAATTCATTCAAAATTGAACTATTGAATTATTTATATAATAAATTCAACAATTCATTATGAATAAAACTATTCAATTATTTATATAATAAATTAAACAATTGCATTATTTATATTGAAAAATAAACTTTGAATTATTTTTATAATAAATTAAACAATTCATTTAAAAATAATCACTTGAATTATTACATAATACATTTAACAATTCATTATAAATTATACTATTGAATTATTTACATAATAAATTAAACTTTGAAATAATTTTATAATAAATTGAACAATTTATTTCAAAATAATCACTTGAATTATTTATATAATAAATTAAACAATTCATTATAAATTAAACTATTAAATTATTTTTAAAAATAAATTAAACTATTGCACCATTTTATATAATAAATTAAACTTGGAAATATTTTTATAATAAATTAAACAATTCATTATCAATTAAACGATTGAATTATTTATAAAATAAATTAAACAATTCATTATAAATTAAACTACTGAATTATTTTTTTAATAAATTGAACTATTGAATTATTTATACAATAAATTGAACTGTGAATTACTTTTATAGTAAATTAAACAATTCATTCAAAAATAATCACTTGGATTATTTATAAAATAAATTAAACAATTCATTATAAATTAAAATATTGAATTATTTATATAATAAATTGAAGAATTCATTATAACTTAAACTATTGAATTATTTATACCATCAATTATGCATTGAATTATTTTTATAATAAATTAAACAATTCTTTTTCAAATAATCACTTGAATTATTTATAAAATAATTTAAAGAATTCATTATAAATTAAGATATAGAATTATTTATATAATAAATTAAACAATTCATTTTAAAATAATCACTTGAATTATTATATAATACATTTAACAATTCATTTAAAATTATACTATTGAATTATTTACATAATAAATTAAACTTTGAATTAATTTTATAATAAATTGAACAATTCATTTCAAAATAATCACTTGAATTATTTATATAATAAATTAAACAATTCATTATAAATTAAACTATTAAATTATTTTAAAAATAAATTAAACTATTGCACCATTTTATATGATAAATTAAACTTGGAAATATTTTTATAATAAATTAAACAATTCATTTCAAAATAATCACTTGAATTATTTATAAAATAAATTAAACAATTCATTCAAAAATAATCACTTGAAATAAATTAAACAATTCATTTTGAAATAATCACTTGAATTATTTTTGTAATAAATTAAACAATTCATTTTAAAATAAACTACTGAATTATTCATATAATAAATTGAACTTTGAATTATTTTTAGAAAAAATTAATCAATTAATTTTAAAATAATCACTTGAATTATTTATAAAATAATTAAACAATTCATTATAAATTGAACTATTGATTAATTTATATAATAAATTAAACAATTTATTATAAATTAACCTATTTAATTATTTACATAATTAATTATGCTATTGCACCAATTATATAATAAATTAAATTTTGAATTATTTTTAGAATGAACTAAACAATTCTTTTTGTAATAATCACTTGAATCATTTTAATAATAATTGAAACGCTTCATTATAAATTAAATTATTGAATTATTTATATACTAAATTGAACTGTTGAATTATTTATATAATAAACTAAACAATTCGTTATTAATTAAACTATAGAATTATTTATGTAATAAATTAAACAGTTCATTACAAATTAAATTATTGAATTATTTATATAATAAATTAAACAATTCATTTTAAAATAATCACTTGAATAATTTATATAATAAATTAAACAATTCATAATAAATTAAACTATTGCACCAATTATATAATAAATTAAATTTTGAATTAATTTTATAATAAATTAAACTATTCATTATAAATTAAAATTTTGAATTATTTATATAATAATTTAAGCAATTCATTATAAATTCAACTATTGAATTATTTATATTAATTATATTTGAATTATTTTTATAATAATTTAAACAATTCATTTAAAATTATACTATTGAATTATTTACATAATAAATAAAACTTTGAATTAATTTTATAATAAATTGAACAATTCATTTCAAAATAATCACTTGAATTATTTATATAATAAATTAAACAATTCATTATAAATTAAACTATTAAATTATTTTAAAAATAAATTAAACTATTGCACCATTTTATATGATAAATTAAACTTGGAAATATTTTTATAATAAATTAAACAATTCATTTCAAAATAATCACTTGAATTATTTATAAAATAAATTAAACAATTCATTCAAAAATAATCACTTGAATTATTTATAAAATAAATTGAAGAATTCATTATAAATTAAACTATTGAATTATTTATACCATAAATTATGCATTGAATTATTTTTATAATAAATTAAACAATTCATTTTAAAATAATGATTTGAATTATTGATATAAAAAATTAAACATTTAATTACAAATTAAATTATTGAATTATTTATATAATAATTTAAACTTTGAATTATTTTTTATAATAAATTAAACAATTCATTTTAAACTAATCACATGAATTACTAATAAAATAAATTTAAAAATTCATTATGAATTAAAATGTTGAATTATTTATATAATAAATTGAACAATTCATTATAAATTAAACTACTGTATTTATATAATAAATTGAACTTTGAATTATTTTTAGAATAAATTAATCAATTCATTTTCAAATAATCACTTGAATTATTTATGAAATAATTTAAAGAATTCATTATAAATTAAGATATTGAATTATTTATATAATAAATTAAACAATTGCATTATTTATATCATAAATTAAACTTTGAATTATTTTTATAATAACTTAAACAATTCATTTTAAAATAATCACTTGAATTATTATATAATACATTTAACAATTCATTATAAATTATACTATTGAATTATATACATAATAAATTAAGCTTTGAATTAATTTTATAATAAATTGAACAATTCATTTCAAAATAATCACTTGAATTATTTTTATAATAAATTAAACAATTAATTATCAATTAAACGATTGAATTATTTATAAAATAAATTAAACAATTCATTATAAATTGAACTATTGAATTATTTATACAATAAATTAAACTGTGAATTACTTTTATAGTAAATTAAACAATTCATTCAAACATAACAATTCATTATAAATTATACTGTTGAATTATTTTTATAATAAATTGAACAATTCATTTCAAAATAATCACTTGAATTATTTATATAATATATTAAACAATTCATTATAAATTAAACTATTGAATTATTTATATAATAAATTGAAGAATTCATTATAAATTAAATTATTGAATTATTTACATAATAAATTAAACTATTCATTTAAAATTGAACTCTTGAATTATTTACATACTAAAGTGAACTATTGAATTATTTATATAATAAATTCAACAATTCATTATGAATAAAACTATTGAATTATGTATATGATAAATTAAACAATTGCATTATTTATATAATAAAATAAACTTTGAATGATTTTTATCATAAATTAAACAATTCATTTTAAAATAATCACTTGAATTATTTATATAACAAATTAAACAATTCATTATAAATTAAACTATTAAATTAGTTAAAATATAAATTAAACTATTGCACCATTTATATAATAAATTAAACTTTGAATTAATTTTATAGTAAATTGAACAATTCATTTCAAAATAATCACTTGAATTATTTATAAAATAAATTAAACAATTGATTATAAAGTAAAATAATGAATTATTTATATAATAAATTGAACAATTCATTATTTATATAATTAATTAAACTTTGAATTATTTTTATAATAAATTAAACAATTCATATAAAAAATTAAGCAATTAAATTATTGAATTATTTATATAATAAATTAAACTTTGAATTATTTTTTATAATAAATTAAACAATTCATTTCGAAATAATCACTTGAAATATTTTTATAGTAAATTAAACAATTCATTATCAATTAAATTATTGAATTATTTATATAATAAATTAAGCAATTCATTATAAATTAAACTATTGAATTATTTATACGATAAATTAAACTTTGAATTATTTTTATAATAAATTAAACAATTCATTATAAAGTAAATTATTGAATTATTAATATAATAAATTAAGCAATTCATTATAAATTTAACTATTGAATTATTGATATAATAAATTAAACTTTGAATTATTCTTATAATAAATTAAACAAGTCATTTTAAAATAATCACATGAATTATTTATATAATAAATTAAACAATTCATTATCAATTATACTTTGAATTATTTATACGATAAATTATACGTTGAATTATTTATATAATAAATTAAACAATTTATTTTTAAATAATCACTTGAATTATTTATATAATAAATTAAACAATTCATTGTAAATTAAACTACTGTATTATTTATATTATAAATTGAACTTTGAATTATTTTTGAATAAATTGCTCAATTCATTTTAAAATAATCACTTGAATTATTTATAAAATAAATTAAACAATTCATTATAAATTAAACTATTCAATTATTTATATAATAAATTAAATAATTCATTATAAATTAAATTATTGAATTATTTACATACTAAATTAAACTATTGCACCATTTATATAATAAATTAAACTTTGAATTATTTTCATAATAAATTAAACAATTCATTTAAAATTGAACTATTGAATTATTTACATACAAAATTGAACTACTGAATTATTCATATAATAAATTGAACTTGGAATTATTTTTAGAAAAAAATAATCAATTAATTTTAAAATAATCTCTTGAATTATTTATAAAATAAATTAAACAATTCATTATAAATTAAACTATTGAATAATTTATATAATAAATTAAACAATTTATTATAAATTAACCTATTGAATTATTTACATAATAAATTAAGCTATTGCACCAATTATATAATAAATGAAATTTTGAATTATTTTTAGAATAAATTAAACAATTCATTTTGTAATAATCACTTGAATTATTTTAATAATAATTGAAATGCTTCATTATAAATTAAATTATTGAATTATTTATATACTAAATTGAACTGTTGAATTATTTATATAATAAATTAAACAATTCATTATTAATTAAACTACAGAATTATTGATATAATAAATTAAACAGTTCATTACAAATTAAATTATTGAATTATTTATATAATACATTAAACAATTCATTTTAAAATAATCACTTGAATAATTTATATAATAAATTAAACAATTCATTATAAATTAAGCTATTGCACCAATTATATAATAAATTAAAATTTGAATTATTTTTAGAATAAATTAAACAATTCATTTTGTAATAATCACTTGAATTATTTTAATAATAATTGAAACGCTTCATTATAAATTAAATTTTTGAATTATTTATATAATAAATTAAGCAATTCATTATAAATTCAACTATTGAATTATATATATAATCAATTAAACTATTGACTTATTTATATCATTAATTATATTTGAATTATTTTTATAATAATTTAAACAATTCATTTAAAATTAAGCTATTGTATTCTTTATATACTAAATTGAACTGTTGAATTTTTTATATAATAAATTAATCAATTCATTTTAAAATAATCACTTGAGTTATTTATAAAATAACTTAAACAATTCATTATAAATTAAACTTTTGAATTATTTTTATAATAAATTAAACAATTCATTATAAAGTAAATTATTGAATTATTTATATAATAAATTAAACTTTGAATTATTTTTATAATAAATTAAACAATTCATTATAAAGTAAATTATTGAATTATTAATATAATAAATTAAGCAATTCATTATAAATTTAACTATTGAATTATTGATATAATAAATTAAACTTTGAATTATTCTTATAATAAATTAAACAAGTCATTTTAAAATAATCACATGAATTATTTATATAATAAATTAAACAATTCATTATCAATTATACTTTGAATTATTTATACGATAAATTATACGTTGAATTATTTATATAATAAATTAAACATTTGAATTATTTGCATAATAAATTAAACTTTGAATTATTTTTATAATAAATTAAACAATTCATTTTAAAATAATCACTTGAATTATTTATAAAATAAATTAAACAATTCATTATAAATTAAACTATTGAATAATTTATATAATAAATTAAACAATTTATTACAAACTAAACTATTGAATTATTTACATAATAAATTAAGCTATTGCACCAATTATATAATAAATTAAATTTTGAATTATTTTTATAATAAATTAAACAATTCATTTTAAAATAATCACTTGAATTATTTATATAATAAATTAAACTTTGAATTATTTTTATAATTAATTTAAAAATTCATTTTAAAATAATCACTTGAATTATTTATATAATAAATTAAGCAATTGATTATAAATTCAACTATTGAATTATTTATATAATAAATTAAACAAATCGTTGTTAATTAAACTATAGTATTATTTATATAATAAATTAAACAATTCATTATAAATTAAACTACTGAATTATTTATATAATAAGTTGAACATTGAATTATTTTTATAATAAATTAAACGATTCATTTTAAAATAATCACTTGAATTATTTATATAATAAATTAAACAATTGCATTATTTGTATAGAAAAATAAACTTTGAATTATTTTTAAAATAATCACTTGAATTATTATATAATACATTTAACAATTCATTATAAATTATACTATTGAATTATTTACATAATAAATTAAACTTTGAATTAATTTTATAATAAATTGAACAATTCATTTCAAAATAATCACTTGAATTATTTATATAATAAATTAAACAATTCATTATAAATTAAACTATTAAATTATTTTAAAAATAAATTAAACTATTGCACCATTTTATATGATAAATTAAACTTGGAAATATTTTTATAATAAATTAAACAATTCATTTCAAAATAATCACGAATTATTTATAAAATAAATTAAACAATTCATTCAAAAATAATCACTTGAATTATTTATAAAATAAATTGAAGAATTCATTATAAATTAAACTATTGAATTATTTATATCATTAATTATATTTGAATTATTTTATAATAAATTAAACAATTCATTTCAAATTAAACTATTGAACTATTTATATAATAAATTAAACAATTCATTATAAATTAAACTATTGAATAATTTATATAATAAATTAAAGAATTCATTATAAATTAAACTATTGAATTATTTACATAATAAATTAAACTATTGCACCAATTATTTTAATAATAATTGAAACGATTCATTATAAATTAAATTATTGAATTATTTATATAATAAATTAAGCAATTCATTATAAATTCAACTATTGAATTATTTATATACTAAATTGAACGATTGAATTATTTATATAACAAATTAAACAATTCGTTATTAATTAAACTATAGAATTATTTATATAATAAATTAAACAGTTCATTATAAATTAAATTATTGAATTATTTATATAATAAATTAAACTATTCATTTTAAAATAATCACTTGAATTATTTATATAATAAATTAGCAATTCATTATAAATTAAACTATTGAATAACTTATATAATAAATTAAACAATTCATTATAAATTAAGATATTGAATTATTTATATAATAAATTAAACAATTGCATTATTTATATCATAAATTAAACTTTGAATTATTTTTATAATAACTTAAACAATTCATTTTAAAATAATCACTTGAATTATTATATAATACATTTAACAATTCATTATAAATTATACTATTGAATTATATACATAATAAATTAAGCTTTGAATTAATTTTATAATAAATTGAACAATTCATTTCAAAATAATCACTTGAATTATTTTTATAATAAATTAAACAATTAATTATCAATTAAACGATTGAATTATTTATAAAATAAATTAAACAATTCATTATAAATTGAACTATTGAATTATTTATACAATAAATTAAACTGTGAATTACTTTTATAGTAAATTAAACAATTCATTATCAATTAAACGATTGAATTATTTATAAAATAAATTAAACAATTCATTATGAAGTAAACCACTGAATTATTTCATGAATAAATTGAACTATTGAATTATTTATACAATAAATTAAACTTTGAATTATTTTTGTAATAAATAATCAATTTATTTTAAAATAATCACTTGAATTATTTATAAAATAATTTAAACAATTCATTATAAATTAAAATATTGAATTATTTATATAATAATTTAAACTTTGAATTATTTTTTATAATAAATTAAACAATTCATTTTAATACTATCACATGAATTATTTATAAAATAAATTTGAATATTCGTTATAAATTAAAATATTGAATTATTTATATAATAAATTAAACGATTGCACTATTTATACAATAAATTAAACTTTGAATTATTTTTATAATAAATTAAACAATTCATTATCAATTAAACGATTGAATTATTTATAAAATAAATTAAACAATTCATTATAAAGTAAACTACTGAATTATTTTATGAATAAATTGAACAATTGAATTATTTATATAATAAATTAAACGATTGCACTATTTATACAATAAATTAAACTTTGAATTATTTTTGTAATAAATTAATCAATTTATTTTAAAATAATCACTTGAATTATTTATATAATAAATTAAACAATTCATTATAAATTAAACTATTGCACCATTTATATAATAAATTAAACTTTGAATTATTTTTATAATAAATTAAACAATTCATTTTGAAATAATCACTTGAATTATTTTTATAGTAAATTAAACAATTCATTATCAATTGAATTATTGATAATGAATTATCAATAAGGAGCCGAGCCGAGCGGAGGGAGCGTCCGATAAAAGGCGGGATTTCAGAGCGCTGAGAACAGCTGAGAGGAGCCGAGCCGAGCGGAGCTGCGACCGATAAAAGGCGGGATTTCAGAGCGCTGAGAACAACTGAGAGGAGCCGAGCCGAGCGGAGGGAGCGTCCGATAAAAGGCGGGATTTCAGAGCGCTGAGAACAGCTGAGAGGAGCCGAGCCGAGCGGAGCTGCGACCGATAAAAGGCGGGATTTCAGAGCGCTGAGAACAGCTGAGAGGAGCCGAGCCGAGCGGAGGGAGCGTCCGATAAAAGGCGGGATTTCAGAGCGCTGAGAACAGCTGAGAGGAGCCGAGCGGAGGGAGCGTCCGATAAAAGGCGGGATTTCAGAGCGCTGAGAGGAGCCGAGCCGAGCGGAGCTGCGACCGAGTTTGAAGTGACGTCAGGAATCAGATCGGGACGCGACACAGGGGAGGCACCTGATTGGTGAGTAGGTTCAGGTGAGTATTTCTACTTATCGACAGTAACTAAAGTAAAAAGAAAGGGAAGGTCTGCAGGTCTTATAGGAAGTAGCGTTTATTTTTTAGTGAATCAAGGTCCCTGGTGTAGTTAACATTCTCTGAATTGAGAACAATTTAAAGGAGTAAACTCCTTAAAGGGAGTGGTAAGTAGTTTTTCTTTCCTTTTTTTTCTCTTGACATTGTAGTTGTTCTTAAGCTAATTTAAGGGTTAAGTCATGGCAGGAGATCCCAGGGCCGTGTCATGTTCCTCTTGGGGGATGTGGGAATTCAGGGCTCCTTCCTGTATCCCTGATTCCTTCACCTGCGGGAAGTGTGTCCAGCTGCAGCTATTGTTTGACCGCTTGACGGCTCTGGAGCTGCGGATGGATTCACTTTGGAGCATCCGCGATGCTGAGAAAGTCGTGGATAGCACGTTCAGTGAGTTGGTCACACCGCAGATAAAAATTACTGAGGGAGATAGTGAATGGGTGACCAACAGACAGAGGAAGAGTGGGAAGGCAGTGCAGGGGTCCCCTGCGGTCATCTCCCTCAAAAACAGGTATACCGTTTTGGATACTGTTGGGGGAGATGGCTCACCAGGGGAAGGTGGCAGTGGCCAGGTTCATGGCACCGTGGCTGGCTCTGCTGCACAGGAGGGCAGGAAAAAGAGTGGCAGAGCTATAGTGATAGGGGACTCGATTGTAAGGGGAATAGACAGGCGTTTCTGCGGACGCAACCGAGACTCCAGGATGGTATGTTGCCTCCCTGGTGCAAGGGTCAAGGATGTCTCGGAGCGGCTGCAGGACATTCTGGAGGGGGAGGGTGAACAGCCAGTTGTCGTGGTGCATATAGGCACCAACGATATAGGTAAAAAACAGGATGAGGTCCTACAAGCTGAATTTAGGGAGTTAGGAGTTAAACTAAAGAGTAGGACCTCAAATGTAGTAATCTCAGGATTGCTACCAGTGCCACGGGTTAGTCAGAGTAGGAATGACAGGATAGCTAAGATGAATACGTGGCTTGAGAGATGGTGCAAGAGGGAGGGATTCAAATTCCTGGGCCATTGGAACCGGTTCTGGGGGAGGTGGGACCAGTACAAATTGGACGGTCTGCATCTGGGCAGGACTGGAACCAATGTCCTAGGGGGAGTGTTTGCCAGTGCTGTTGGGGAGGGTTTAAACTAATGTGGCAGGGGGATGGGAACCGATGCAGGAAGTCAGTGGGAAATAAAGTGGTGACAGAAACAAAAGGCAGTAAGGGAGAGTGTACAGAACATGACCGGACAGATGGTCTGAGAAAGCAGGGCAAAGACCAAGGGAAGTCTAGATTAAACTGCATTTATTTCAATGCAAGAAGTCTGATGGGCAAGGCAGATGAACTCAGGGCATGGATGGGTACATGGGACTGGGATGTTATAGCTATTACTGAAACATGGCTAAGGGAGGGGCAGGACTGGCAGCTCAATGTTCCAGGGTACAGATGCTATAGGAAAGATAGAGCAGGAGGTAAGAGAGGAGGGGGAGTTGCGTTCTTGATTAGGGAGAACATCACGGCAGTAGTGAGAGGGGATACATCCGAGGGTTCGCCCACTGAGTCTATATGGGTAGAACTGAAAAATAAGAAGGGAGAGATCACTTTGATAGGATTGTACTACAGACCCCCAAATAGTCAACGGGAAATTGAGGAGCAAATATGTAAGGAGATTATGACAGCTGCAAGAAAAATAGGGTGGTAATAGTAGGGGACTTTAACTTTCCCAACATTGACTGGGACAGCCATAGCATTAGGGGCTTGGATGGAGAGAAATTTGTTGAGTGTATTCAGGAGGAATTTCTCATTCAGTATGTGGATGGCCCGACTAGAGAGGGGGCAAAACTTGACCTCCTCTTGGGAAATAAGGAAGGGCAGGTGACAGAAGTGTTAGTGAGGGATCACTTTGGGACCAGTGATCATAATTCCATTACTTTTAAGATAGCTATGGAGAAGGATAGGTCTGGCCCAAAAGTTAAAATTCTAAATTGGGGAAAGGCCAATTTTGATGGTATTAGACAGGAACTTTCAGAAGTTGATTGGGAGAGTCTGTTGGCAGGCAAAGGGACGTCTGGTAAGTGGGAGGCTTTCAAAAGTGTGTTAACCAGGGTTCAGAGTAAGCACATTCCTTATAAAGTGAAGGGCAAGGCTGGTAGAAGTAGGGAACCTTGGATGACTCGGGAGATTGAGGCACTAGTCAAAAAGAAGAAGGAGGCATATGACATGCATAGGCAGCTGGGATCAAGTGGATCCCTTGAAGAGTATAGAGATTGCCGGAGTAGAGTTAAGAGAGAAATCAGGAGGGCAAAAAGGGGATATGAGATTGCTTTGGCAGATCAGGCAAAGGTGAATCCAAAGAGCTTCTACAAATACATAAAGGGCAAAAGGGTAACTAGGGAGAGAGTAGGGCCTCTTTAGGATCAACAAGGTCATCTATGTGCGGAACCACAAGAGATGGGTGAGATCCTGAATGAATATTTCACATCGGTATTTACGGTTGAGAAAGGCATGGATGTTCGGGAACTTGGGGAAATAAACAGTGATGTCTTGAGGAGTGTACATATTACAGAGAGGGAGGTGCTGGAAGTCTTAACGCGCATCAAGGTAGATAAATCTCCGGGACCTGATGAAATGTATCCCAGGACGTTATGGGAGCTTAGGGAGGAAATTGCGGGTCCCCTAGCAGAGATATTTGAATCATCCACCGCTACAGGTGAGGTGCCTGAAGATTGGAGGGTAGCAAATGTTGTGCCTTTGTTTAAGAAGGGCGGCAGGGAAAAGCCTGGGAACTACAGACCAGTGAGCCTGACATCTGTAGTGGGTAAATTGTTAGAGGGTATTCTGAGGGACAGGATCAACAGGCATTTGGAGAGGCAGGGACTAATTAGGAACAGTCAGCATGGTTTTGTGAGAGGAAAATCATGTCTCACGAATTTGATTGAGTTTTTTGAAGGGGTAACCAAGAAGATAGAGGAGGGCTGTGCAGTAGACGTGGTCTACATGGACTTCAGCAAAGCATTTGACAAGGTACCGCATGGTAGGTTGTTACATAAGGTTAAATCTCATGGGATCCAAGGTGAGGTAGCCAATTGGATACAAAATTGGCTTGACGACAGAAGACAGAGGGTGGTTGTAGAGGGGTGTTTTTCAAACTGGATGCCTGTGTCCAGCGGTGTGCCTCAGGGATCGGTGCTGGGTCCGCTGTTATTTGTTATTTATATTAATGATTTGGATGAGAATTTAGGAGGCATGGTTAGTAAGTTTGCAGATGACACCAAGATTGGTGGCATTGTGGACAGTGAAGAAGGTTATCTAGGATTGCAACGGGATCTTGATAAATTGGGCCAGTGGGCCGATGAATGGCAGATGGAGTTTAATTTAGATAAATGTGAGGTGATGCATTTTGGTAGATCGAATCGGGCCAGGACCTACTCCGTTAATGGTAGGGCGTTGGGGAGAGTTAAAGAACAAAGAGATCTGGGAGTACAGATTCATAGCTCCTTGAAAGTGGAGTCACAGGTGGATAGGGTGGTGAAGAAGGCATTCAGCATGCTTGGTTTCATTGGTCAGAAAATTGAATGCAAGAGTTGGGATGTCTTGTTGAAGTTGTACAGGGCATTGGTGAGGCCACACTTGGAGTACTGTGTACAGTTCTGGTCACCCTATTATAGAAAGGATATTATTAAACTAGAAAGAGTGCAGAAAAGATTTACTAGGATGCTACCGGGACTTGATGGTTTGACTTACAGGGAGAGGTTAGACAGACTGGGACTTTTTTCCCTGGAGAGTAGGAGGTTAAGGGGTGATCTTATAGAAGTCTATAAAATAATGAGGGGCATAGATAAGGTCGATAGTCAAAATCTTTTCCCAAAGGTAGGGGAGTCTATAACGAGGGGGCATAGATTTAAGGTGAGAGGGGAGAGATACAAAAGGGTCCAGAGGGGCAATTTTTTCACTCAAAGGGTGGTGAGTGTCTGGAACGAGCTGCCAGAGGCAGTAGTAGAGGCGGGTACAATTTTGTCTTTTAAAAAGCATTTGGACAGTTACATGGGTAAGATGGGTATCGAGGGATATGGGCCAAGTGCAGGCAATTGGGACTAGCTTAGTGGTATAAACTGGGCGACATGGACATGTTGGGCCGAAGGGCCTGTTTCCATGTTGTAACTTCTATGATTCTATGATTCTATATAATAAATTAAACTTTGAATAATTTTTGTAATAAATTAATCAATTTATTTTAAAATACTCACTTGAATTATTTATAAAATAATTTAAACAATTCATTATAAATTAAGATATTGAATTATTTATATAATAAATTGAACAATTCATCATAAATTAAATGATTGAATTATTTATATCATAAATTAAATTATTGAATTATTTATACAATAAATTATGCGTTGATTTATTTTTATAATAAATTAAACAATTTATTTTAAAATAATCACTTGAATTATTTATATAATAAATTAAACAATTGCATTATTTATATAATATATTAAACTTTGAATTGTTTTTATAATATAACAATGCATTTTAAATAATGACTTTAATTATTTATATAATAAATTAAACAATTCATTACAAATTAAATTATTGAATTATTTATATAATAATTTAAACTTTGAATTATTTTTTATAATAAATTAAACAATTCATTTTAATATTATCACATGAATTATTTATAAATTAAATTTAAAAATTCATTATAAATTAAACAATTGAATTATTTATATAATAAATTAAACATTTCATTATAAATTAAACTATTCAATTATTTATCTAATAAATTAAACAATTGAATTATTAAT
This sequence comes from Heptranchias perlo, assembly GCF_035084215.1. Lineage (NCBI taxonomy): Eukaryota > Metazoa > Chordata > Chondrichthyes > Hexanchiformes > Hexanchidae > Heptranchias > Heptranchias perlo. Next base: position 161,339 of record NW_027139265.1, read on the forward strand.
ATAATAAATTAAACTTTGAATTAATTGTAATAATTTAAACTTTGAATTATTTTTATAATAAATTAAACAATTCATTTTTAAATAATCACTTGAATTATTTATATAATAAATTAAACAATTGACTATAAATTAAACTGCTGAATTATTTATATAATAAATTGAACAATTCATTATAAATTAAACTATTGAATTATTTATAAAATAATTTAAACAATTCATTATAAATTAAAATATTGAATTATTTACATAATAATTGAAACTTTGAATTATTGTTTTAAGTAAATTAAACAATTCATTTTAATACTATCGCATGAATTATTTATAAAATAAATTTGAATATTCATTATAAATTAAAATATTGAATTATTTATATAATAAATTAAACGATTGCACTATTTATACAATAAATTAAACTTTGAATTATTTTTATAATAAATTAAACAATTCATTATCAATTGAACAATTCATTATAAAGTAAACTACTGAATTATTTTATGAATAAATTGAACAATTGAATTATTTATATAATAAATTAAACTTTGAATTATTTTTGTAATAAATTAATCAATTTATTTTAAAATAATCATTTGAATTATTTTTATAGTAAATTAAACAATTCATTATCAATTAAATTATTGAATTATTTATATAATAAATTAAGCAATTCATTATAAATTGAACTATTGAATTATTTATATAATCAATTAAACTATTGAATTATTTATATAATAAATTCAACAATTCATTATGAAAAAAACTATTGAATTATTTATATAATAAATTAAACAATTGCATTATTTATATAATAAATTAAACTTTGAATTATTTTTTGATAAATTAAACAATTCATTTTAAAATAATCACTTGAATTATTTATATAAAAAATTAAACTTTGAATTATTTTTATAATTAATTTAAAAATTCATTTTGAAATAATCACTTGAATTATTTTTATAGTAAATTAAACAATTCATTATCAATTAAATTATTGAATTATTCATAAAATAAATTAAGAAATTCATTATAAATTGAAGTATTGAATTATTTATATAAGCAATTAAACTATTGAATTGTTTATATAATTAATTATATTTTAATTATTTTCATAATAAATTTAACAATTCATTCAAAATTGAACTATTCAATTATTTATATAATAAATTAAACAATTGCATTATTTATATTGAAAAATAAACTTTGAATTATTTTTATAATAAATTAAACAATTCATTTAAAAATAATCACTTGAATTATTACATAATACATTTAACAATTCATTATAAATTATACTATTGAATTATTTACATAATAAATTAAACTTTGAATTAATTTTATAATAAATTGAACAATTTATTTCAAAATAATCACTTGAATTATTTATATAATAAATTAAACAATTCATTATAAATTAAACTATTAAATTATTTTAAAAAATAAATTAAACTATTGCACCATTTTATATAATAAATTAAACTTGGAAATATTTTTATAATAAATTAAACAATTCATTATCAATTAAACGATTGAATTATTTATAAAATAAATTAAACAATTCATTATAAATTGAACTATTGAATTATTTATACAATAAATTAAACTGTGAATTACTTTTATAGTAAATTAAACAATTCATTCAAACATAACAATTCATTATAAATTATACTGTTGAATTATTTTTATAATAAATTGAACAATTCATTTCAAAATAATCACTTGAATTATTTATATAATATATTAAACAATTCATTATAAATTAAACTATTGAATTATTTATATAATAAATTGAAGAATTCATTATAAATTAAATTATTGAATTATTTACATAATAAATTAAACTATTCATTTAAAATTGAACTCTTGAATTATTTACATACTAAAGTGAACTATTGAATTATTTATATAATAAATTCAACAATTCATTATGAATAAAACTATTGAATTATGTATATGATAAATTAAACAATTGCATTATTTATATAATAAAATAAACTTTGAATGATTTTTATCATAAATTAAACAATTCATTTTAAAATAATCACTTGAATTATTTATATAACAAATTAAACAATTCATTATAAATTAAACTATTAAATTAGTTAAAATATAAATTAAACTATCGCACCATTTATATAATAAATTAAACTTTGAATTAATTTTATAGTAAATTGAACAATTCATTTCAAAATAATCACTTGAATTATTTATAAAATAAATTAAACAATTGATTATAAAGTAAAATAATGAATTATTTATATAATAAATTAAACAATTCATTATTTATATAATGAATTAAACTTTGAATTATTTTTATAATAAATTAAACAATTCATATAAAAAATTAAGCAATTAATTCCAAATTAAATTATTGAATTATTTATATAATAAATTAAACTTTGAATTATTTTTTATAATAAATTAAACAATTCATTTCGAAATAATCACTTGAAATATTTTTATAGTAAATTAAACAATTCATTATCAATTAAATTATTGAATTATTTATATAATAAATTAAGCAATTCATTATAAATTAAACTATTGAATTATTTATACGATAAATTATACGTTAAATTATTTTTATAATAAATTAAACAATTTATTTTTAAATAATCACTTGAATTATTTATATAATAAATTAAACAATTCATTGTAAATTAAACTACTGTATTATTTATATTATAAATTGAACTTTGAATTATTTTTGAATAAATTGCTCAATTCATTTTAAAATAATCACTTGAATTATTTATAAAATAAATTAAACAATTCATTATAAATTAAACTATTCAATTATTTATATAATAAATTAAATAATTCATTATAAATTAAATTATTGAATTATTTACATACTAAATTAAACTATTGCACCATTTATATAATAAATTAAACTTTGAATTATTTTCATAATAAATTAAACAATTCATTTAAAATTGAACTATTGAATTATTTACATACAAAATTGAACTACTGAATTATTCATATAATAAATTGAACTTTGAATTATTTTTAGAAAAAAATAATCAATTAATTTTAAAATAATCTCTTGAATTATTTATAAAATAAATTAAACAATTCATTATAAATTAAACTATTGAATAATTTATATAATAAATTAAACAATTTATTCTAAATTAACCTATTTAATTATTTACATAATTAATTATGCTATTGCACCAATTATATAATAAATTAAATTTTGAATTATTTTTAGAATAAATTAAACAATTCATTTTGTAATAATCACTTGAATTATTTTAATAATAATTGAAACGTTTCATTATAAATTAAATTATTCAATTATTTATATACTAAATTGAACTGTTGAATTATTTATATAATAAATTAAACAATTCATTATTAATTAAACTACAGAATTATTGATATAATAAATTAAACAGTTCATTACAAATTAAATTATTGAATTATTTATATAATACATTAAACAATTCATTTTAAAATAATCACTTGAATAATTTATATAAACAATTCATTATAAATTAAGCTATTGCACCAATTATATAATAAATTAAATTTTGAATTATTTTTAGAATAAATTAAACAATTCATTTTGTAATAATCACTTGAATTATTTTAATAATAATTGAAACACTTCATTATAAATTAAATTTTTGAATTATTTATATAATAAATTAAGCAATTCATTATAAATTCAACTATTGAATTATATATATAATCAATTAAACTATTGACTTATTTATATCATTAATTATATTTGAATTATTTTTATAATAATTTAAACAATTCATTTAAAGTTAAGCTATTGTATTCTTTATATACTAAATTGAACTGTTGAATTTTTTATATAATAAATTAATCAATTCATTTTAAAATAATCACTTGAGTTATTTATAAAATAACTTAAACAATTCATTATAAATTAAACTTTTGAATTATTTTTATAATAAATTCTACAGTTCATTATAAATTAAATTATTGAATTATTTATATAATAAATTAAAATTTGAATTATTTTTATAATAAATTAAACAATTCATTATAAAGTAAATTATTGAATTATTAATATAATAAATTAAGCAATTCATTATAAATTAAACTACTGAAGTATTTATATAATAAGTTGAACTTTGAATTATTTTTATAATAAATTAAACGATTCATTTTAAAATAATCACATGAATTATTTATATAATAAATTAAACAATTCATTATCAATTATACTTTGAATTATTTATACGATAAATTATACGTTGAATTATTTATATAATAAATTAAACATTTGAATTATTTGCATAATAAATTAAACTTTGAATTATTTTTATAATAAATTAAACAATTCATTTTAAAATAATCACTTGAATTATTTATAAAATAAATTAAACAATTCATTATAAATTAAACTATTGAATAATTTATATAATAAATTAAACAATTTATTACAAACTAAACTATTGAATTATTTACATAAATTAAGCTATTGCACCAATTATATAATAAATTAAATTTTGAATTATTTTTATAATAAATTAAACAATTCATTTTAAAATAATCACTTGAATTATTTATATAATAAATTCAACAATTTATTACAAACTAATCTATTGAATTATTTACATAATAAATTAAGCTATTGCACCAATTATATAATAAATTAAATTTTGAATTATTTTTATAATAAATTAAACAATTCATTTTAAAATAATCACTTGAATTATTTATATAATAAATTAAGCAATTGATTATAAATTCAACTATTGAATTATTTATATAATAAATTAAACAATTCGTTGTTAATTAAACTATAGTATTATTTATATAATAAATTAAACAGTTCATTATAAATTAAATTATTGAATTATTTATATAATAAATTAAACGATTGAATTATTTATATAATAAATTAAACAATTCATTTTAAAACAATCACTTGAATTCTTTATATAATAAATTTAACAATTCATTATAAATTAAACTACTGAATTATTTATATAATAAGTTGAACATTGAATTATTTTTATAATAAATTAAACGATTCATTTTAAAATAATCACTTGAATTATTTATATAATAAATTAAACAATTCATTATAAATTATACTTTGAATTATTTATACGATAAATTATACGTTGAATTATTTATATAATAAATTAAACATTTGAATTATTTGCATAATAAATTAAACAATTCATTTTAAAATAATCACTTGAATTATTTATATAATAAATGAAGCAATTGATTATAAATTCAACTATTGAATTATTTATGTACAAAATTAAACTGTTGAATTATTTATATAATAAATTAAACAATTCGTTGTTAATTAAACTATAGTATTATTTATATAATAAATTAAACAGTTCATTATAAATTAAATTATTGAATTATTTATATAATAAATTAAACGATTGAATTATTTATATAATAAATTAAACAATTCATTTTAAAACAATCACTTGAATTATTTATATAATAAATTAAACAATTCATTATAAATTAAACTATTGAATAATTCATATAATAAATTAAACAATTCATTATAATTTAAACTATTGAATTATTTACATAATAAATTAAACGATTGCACCAATTATATAATAAATTAAATTTTGAATTATTTTTATAATAAATTAAACAATTCATTATAAATTCAACTATTGAATTATTTATATAATCAATTAAAATATTGAATTATTTATATCATTAATTATATTTGAACTATTTTTATAATAAATTAAACAATTAATTATACAATAAGCTACTGAATTATTTATATAATAAATTGAACGTTGAATTATTTTTAGAATAAATTAATCAATTCGTTTTAAAATAATCACTTGAGTTATTCATAAAATAACTTAAACAATTCATTATAAATTAAACTTTTGAATTATTTTTATAATAAATTCAACATGTCATTTTAAAATAATCACATGAATTATTTCTCAAATAAATTTAAAAATTCATTTTAAATTAAAATATTGAATTATTTATACGATAAATTATACGTTGAATTATTTATATAATAAATTAAACAATTGAATTATTTATATAATAAATTAAACTTTGAATTATTTATAAAACAAATTAAACAATTCATTATACAATAAGCTATTGAATTATTGATATAATAAATTAAACTTTGAATTATTCTTATAATAAATTAAACATGTCATTTTAAAATAATCACATGAATTATTTCTCAAATAAATTTAAAAATTCATTTTAAATTAAAATATTGAATTATTTATACGATAAATTATACGTTGAATTATTTTTATAATAAATTAAACAATTCATTTTAAAATAATCACTTGAATTATTTATATAATAAATTAAGCAATTGATTATAAATTCAACTATTGAATTATTTATCTACAAAATTAAACTATAGTATTATTTATATAATAAATTAAACAGTTCATTATAAATTAAATTATTGAATTATTTATATAATAAATTAAACGATTGAATTATTTATATAATAAATTAAACAATTCATTTTAAAACAATCACTTGAATTATTTATATAATAAATTAAACAATTCATTATAAATTAAATTATTGAATAATTCATATAATAAATTAAACAATTGAATTATTTACATAATAAATTAAACTATTGCACCAATTATATAATAAATTAAATTTTGAATTATTTTTATAATAAATTAAACAATTCATTATAAATTCAACTATTGAATTATTTATATAATCAATTAAAATATTGAATTATTTATATCATTAATTATATTTGAACTATTTTTATAATAAATTAAACAATTCATTTAAAATTAAACTTTTGAATTATTTATATAATAAATTAAACAATTAATTATACAATAAGCTACTGAATTATTTATATAATAAATTGAACGTTGAATTATTTTTAGAATAAATTAATCAATTCGTTTTAAAATAATCACTTGAGTTATTCATAAAATAACTTAAACAATTCATTATAAATTAAACTTTTGAATTATTTTTATAATAAATTCAACATGTCATTTTAAAATAATCACATGAATTATTTCTCAAATAAATTTAAAAATTCATTTTAAATTAAAATATTGAATTATTTATACGATAAATTATACGTTGAATTATTTATATAATAAATTAAACAATTGAATTATTTATATAATAAATTAAACTTTGAATTATTTATAAAATAAATTAAACAATTCATTATACAATAAGCTATTGAATTATTGATATAATAAATTAAACTTTGAATTATTCTTATAATAAATTAAACATGTCATTTTAAAATAATCACATGAATTATTTCTCAAATAAATTTAAAAATTCATTTTAAATTAAAATATTGAATCATTTATACGATAAATTATACGTTGAATTATTTATATAATAAATTAAACAATTGAATTATTTACATAATAAATTAAACTTTGAATTATTTATAAAATAAATTAAACAATTCATTTTAAAATAATCACTTGAATTATTTATAAAATAAATTAAACAAATCATTATAAATTAAACTATTGAACAATTTATATAATAAATTAAACAGTTTATTACAAACTAAATTATTGAATTATTTACATAATAAATTAAGCTATTGCACCAATTATATAATAAATTAAATTTTGAATTATTTTTAGAATAAATTAAACAATTCATTTTGTAATAATCACTTGAATTATTTTAATAATAATTGAAACGATTCATTATCAATTAAATTATTGAATTATTTATATAATAAATTAAACTATTCATTTTAAAATAATCACTTGAATTATTTATATAGTAAATTAGCAATTCATTATAAATTAAACTATTGAATAATTTATATAATAAATTAAACAATTCATTATAAATTAAATTTTTGAATTATTTACATAATAAATTAAGCAATTCATTGTAAATTCAACTATTGAATTATTTATATAATCAATTAAACTATTGAATTCTTTATATCATTAATTATATTTGAATTATTTTTATAATAAATTAATCAATTCATTTTAAAATAATCACTTTAGTTATTTATAAAATAACTTAAACAATTCATTATAAATTAAACTTTTGAATTATTTTTATAACAAATTCTACAGTTCATTATAAATTAAATTATTGAATTATTTATATAATAAATTAAACAATTCATTATAAATTAAATTATTGAATTATTAATATAGAAATTAAGCAATTCATTATAAATTCAACTGTTGAATTATTCATATAATCAATTAAACTATTGAATTATTTATATCATTAATTATATTTCAATTATTTTATAATAAATTAAACAATTCATTTCAAATTAAACTATTGAATTATTGATATAATAAATTAAACAATTCATTTTAAAATAATCACTTGAATTATTTATATAATAAATTAAACAATTCATTATAAATTAAACTATTGAATAATTTATATAATAAATTAAAGAATTCATTATAAATTAAACTATTGAATTATTTACATAATAAATTAAACTATTGCACCAATTATATAATAAATTAAATTTTGAATTATTTTATAATAATTTAAGCAATTCATTATAAATTAAATTTTTGAATTATTTACATAATAAATTAAGCAATTCATTATAAATTCAACTATTGAATTATTTATATCATCAATTAAACTATTGAATTATTTATATCATTGATTATATTTGAATTATTTTTATAATAAATTAAACAATTCATTTAAAATTAAATTATTGTATTATTTATATACTAAATTGAAGTGTTGAATATTTTATATAATAAATTAAACAATTCATTATTAATTAAACTATTGAATTATTTATACAATAAATTAAACAATTAATTATACAATAAACTACTGAATTATTTATATAATAAATTGAACGTTGAATCATTTTTGGAATAAATTAATCAATTCATTTTAAAATAATCACTTGAGTTATTTATAAAATAACTTAAACAATTCATTATAAATTAAACTTTTGAATTATTTTTATAATAAATTAAACTTTGAATTATTTTTATAATAAATTAAACAATTCATTGTAAATTAAATTATTGAATTATTAATATAATAAATTAAGCAATTCATTATAAATTCAACTATTGAATTATTTATACGATAAATTATACGTTGAATTATTTATATAATAAATTAAACAATTGAATTATTTACATAATAAATTAAACTTTGAATTATTTTTATAATAAATTAAACAATTCATTTTAAAATAATCACTTGAACTATTTATAAATTAAATTAAACAATTCATTATAAATTAAACTATTGAATAATTTATATCATATATTAAACAATTTATTACAAACTAAACTATTGAATTATTTACATAATAAATTAAGCTATTGCACCAATTATATAATAAATTAAATTTTGATCTATTTTTAGAATAAATTAAACAATTCATTTTGTAATAATCACTTGAATTATTTTAATAATAATTGAAACGATTCATTATAAATTAAATTATTGAATTATTTATATAATAAATTAAGCAATTCATTATAAATTCAACTATTGAATTATTTATATACTAAATTGAACTATTGAATTATTTATATAACAAATTAAACAATTCGTTATTAATTAAACTATAGAATTATTTATATAATAAATTAGCAATTCATTATAAATTAAACTATTGAATAATTTATATAATAAATTAAACAATTCATTATAAATTAAACTATTGAATTATTTACATAATAAATTAAACTATTGCACCAATTATATAATAAATTAAATTTTGAATTATTTTATAATAATTTAAACAATTCATTATAAATTAAATTTTTGAATTATTTACATAATAAATTAAGCAATTCATTATAAATTCAACTATTGAATTATTTATATCATCAATTAAACTATTGAATTATTTATATCATTGATTATATTTGAATTATTTTTATAATAAATTAAACAATTCATTTAAAATTAAACTATTGTATTATTTATATACTAAATTGAAGTGTTGAATTTTTTATATAATAAATTAAACAATTCATTATTAATTCAACTATTGAATTATTTATACAATAAATTAAACAATTAATTATACAATAAACTACTGAATTATTTATATAATAAATTGAACGTTGAATTATGTTTTGAATAAATTAATCAATTCATTTTAAAATAATCACTTTAGTTATTCATAAAATAACTTAAACAATTCATTATAAATTAAACTTTTGAATTATTTTTATAACAAATTCTACAGTTCATTATAAATTAAATTATTGAATTATTTATATAATAAATTAAACAATTCATTATAAATTAAATTATTGAATTATTAATATAATAAATTAAGCAATTCATTATAAATTCAACTGTTGAATTATTCATATAATCAATTAAACTATTGAATTATTTATATCATTAATTATATTTGAATTATTTTATCATAAATTAAACAATTCATTTAAAATTAAACTATTGAATTATTCTTATAATAAATTAAAGAAGTCATTTTAAAATAATCACATGAATTATTTCTCAAATAAATTTAACAATTCATTATAAATTAAACTACTGAATTATTTATATAATAAGTTGAACTTTGAATTATTTTTATAATAAATTAAACGATTCATTATAAATTAAAATATTGAAATATTCATATAATAAATTGAAGAATTCATTATAAATTAAACTATTGAATTATTTATACGATAAATTATACGTTGAATTATTTTAATAATGAATTAAACAATTTATTTTAAAATAATCACTTGAATTATTTATAAAATAAATTAAACAATTCATTATAAATTAAACTATTGAATAATTTATGTAATAAATTAAACAATTTATAATAAATTAAATAGTTTAGTTTGTAATAAATTAAACAATTTATTACAAACTAAACTATTAAATTATTTACATAATAAATTAAGCTATTGCACCAATTATATAATAAATTAAATTTTGAACTATTTTTAGAATAAATTAAACAATTCATTTTGTAATAATCACTTGAATTATTTTAATAATAATTGAAACGATTCATTATAAATTAAATTATTGAATTAATTATATAATAAATTAAACTATTCATTTTAAAATAATCACTTGAATTATTTATATAATAAATTAGCAATTCATTATAAATTGAACTATTGAATAATTTATATAATAAATTAAACAATTCATTATAAATTAAATTTTTGAATTATTTACATAATAAATTAAGCAATTCATTGTAAATTCAACTATTGAATTATTTATATAATCAATTAAACTATTGAATTATTTATATCATTAATTATATTTGAATTATTTTTATAATAAATTAAACAATTCATTTAAAATTAAACTATTGTATTATTTATATACTAAATTGAAATGTTGAATTTTTTATATAATAAATTAAACAATTCATTATTAATTAAACTATTGAATTATTTATACAATAAATTAAACAATTAATTATACAATAAACTACTGAATTATTTATATAATAAATTGAACGTTGAATTATTTTTAGAATAAATTAATCAATTCATTTTAAAATAATCACTTTAGTTATTTATAAAATAACTTAAACAATTCATTATAAATTAAACTTTTGAATTATTTTTATAACAAATTCTACAGTTCATTATAAATTAAATTATTGAATTATTTATATAATAAATTAAACAATTCATTATAAATTAAATTGTTGAATTATTAATATAATAAATGAAGCAATTCATTATAAATTCAACTGTTGAATTATTCATATAATCAATTAAACTATTGAATTATTTATATCATTAATTATATTTGAATTATTTTATAATAAATTAAATAATTCATTTCAAATTAAACTATTGAATTATTGATATAATAAATTAAACAATTCATTTTAAAATAATCACTTGAACTATTTATATAATAAATTAAACAATTCATTATAAATTAAACTATTGAATAATTTATATAATAAATTAAAGAATTCATTATAAATTAAACTATTGAATTATTTACATAATAAATTAAACTATTGCACCAATTATATAATAAATTAAATTTTGAATTATTTTATAATAATTTAAACAATTCATTATAAATTAAATTTTTGAATTATTTACATAATAAATTAAGCAATTCATTATAAATTCAACTATTGAATTATTTATATCATCAATTAAACTATTGAATTATTTATATCATTGATTATATTTGAATTATTTTTATAATAAATTAAACAATTCATTCAAAATTAAACTATTGTATTATTTATATACTAAATTGAAGTGTTGAATTTTTTATATAATAAATTAAACAATTCATTATTAATTAAACTATTGAATTATTTATACAATAAATTAAACAATTAATTATACAATAAACTACTGAATTATTTATATAATAAATTGAACGTTGAATTATTTTTGGAATAAATTAATCAATTCATTTTAAAATAATCACTTGAGTTATTTATAAAATAACTTAAACAATTCATTATAAATTAAACTTTTGAATTATTTTTATAATAAATTAAACTTTGAATTATTTTTATAATAAATTAAACAATTCATTTTAAAATAATCACTTGAACTATTTATAAAATAAATTAAACAATTCATTATAAATTCAACTATTGAATTATTTATACGATAAATTATACGTTGAATTATTTATATAATAAATTAAACAATTGAATTATTTACATAATAAATTAAACTTTGAATTATTTTTATAATAAATTAAACAATTCATTTTAAAATAATCACTTGAACTATTTATAAAATAAATTAAACAATTCATTATAAATTAAACTATTGAATAATTTATATAATAAATTAAACAATTTATTACAAACTAAACTATTGAATTATTTACATAATAAATTAACCTATTGCACCAATTATATAATAAATTAAATTTTGATCTATTTTTAGAATAAATTAAACAATTCATTTTGTAATAATCACTTGAATTATTTTAATAATAATTGAAACGATTCATTATAAATTAAATTATTGAATTATTTATATAATAAATTAAGCAATTCATTATAAATTCAACTATTGAATTATTTATATACTAAATTGAACTATTGAATTATTTATATAACAAATTAAACAATTCGTTATTAATTAAACTATAGAATTATTTATATAATAAATTAAACAGTTCATTATAAATTAAATTATTGAATTATTTATATAATAAATTAAACTATTCATTTTAAAATAATCACTTGAATTATTTATATAATAAATTAGCAATTCATTATAAATTAAACTATTGAATAACTTATATAATAAATTAAACAATTCATTATAAATTAAGATATTGAATTATTTATATAATAAATTAAACAATTGCATTATTTATATCATAAATTAAACTTTGAATTATTTTTATAATAACTTAAACAATTCATTTTAAAATAATCACTTGAATTATTATATAATACATTTAACAATTCATTATAAATTATACTATTGAATTATATACATAATAAATTAAGCTTTGAATTAATTTTATAATAAATTGAACAATTCATTTCAAAATAATCACTTGAATTATTTTTATAATAAATTAAACAATTAATTATCAATTAAACGATTGAATTATTTATAAAATAAATTAAACAATTCATTATAAATTGAACTATTGAATTATTTATACAATAAATTAAACTGTGAATTACTTTTATAGTAAATTAAACAATTCATTTTCAATTAAACGATTGAATTATTTATAAAATAAATTAAACAATTCATTATGAAGTAAACCACTGAATTATTTCATGAATAAATTGAACTATTGAATTATTTATACAATAAATTAAACTTTGAATTATTTTTGTAATAAATAATCAATTTATTTTAAAATAATCACTTGAATTATTTATAAAATAATTTAAACAATTCATTATAAATTAAAATATTGAATTATTTATATAATAATTTAAACTTTGAATTATTTTTTATAATAAATTAAACAATTCATTTTAATACTATCACATGAATTATTTATAAAATAAATTTGAATATTCGTTATAAATTAAAATATTGAATTATTTATATAATAAATTAAACGATTGCACTATTTATACAATAAATTAAACTTTGAATTATTTTTATAATAAATTAAACAATTCATTATCAATTAAACAATTGAATTATTTATAAAATAAATTAAACAATTCATTATAAAGTAAACTACTGAATTATTTTATGAATAAATTGAACAATTGAATTATTTATATAATAAATTAAACGATTGCACTATTTATACAATAAATTAAACTTTGAATTATTTTTGTAATAAATTAATCAATTTATTTTAAAATAATCACTTGAATTATTTATATAATAAATTAAACAATTCATTATAAATTAAACTATTGCACCATTTATATAATAAATTAAACTTTGAATTATTTTTATAATAAATTAAACAATTCATTTTGAAATAATCACTTGAATTATTTTTATAGTAAATTAAACAATTCATTATCAATTGAATTATTGATAATGAATTATCAATAAGGAGCCGAGCCGAGCGGAGGGAGCGTCCGATAAAAGGCGGGATTTCAGAGCGCTGAGAACAGCTGAGAGGAGCCGAGCGGAGCTGCGACCGATAAAAGGCGGGATTTCAGAGCGCTGAGAACAACTGAGAGGAGCCGAGCCGAGCGGAGGGAGCGTCCGATAAAAGGCGGGATTTCAGAGCGCTGAGAACAGCTGAGAGGAGCCGAGCCGAGCGGAGCTGCGACCGATAAAAGGCGGGATTTCAGAGCGCTGAGAACAGCTGAGAGGAGCCGAGCCGAGCGGAGGGAGCGTCCGATAAAAGGCGGGATTTCAGAGCGCTGAGAACAGCTGAGAGGAGCCGAGCGGAGGGAGCGTCCGATAAAAGGCGGGATTTCAGAGCGCTGAGAGGAGCCGAGCCGAGCGGAGCTGCGACCGAGTTTGAAGTGACGTCAGGAATCAGATCGGGACGCGACACAGGGGAGGCACCTGATTGGTGAGTAGGTTCAGGTGAGTATTTCTACTTATCGACAGTAACTAAAGTAAAAAGAAAGGGAAGGTCTGCAGGTCTTATAGGAAGTAGCGTTTATTTTTTAGTGAATCAAGGTCCCTGGTGTAGTTAACATTCTCTGAATTGAGAACAATTTAAAGGAGTAAACTCCTTAAAGGGAGTGGTAAGTAGTTTTTCTTTCCTTTTTTTTCTCTTGACATTGTAGTTGTTCTTAAGCTAATTTAAGGGTTAAGTCATGGCAGGAGATCCCAGGGCCGTGTCATGTTCCTCTTGGGGGATGTGGGAATTCAGGGCTCCTTCCTGTATCCCTGATTCCTTCACCTGCGGGAAGTGTGTCCAGCTGCAGCTATTGTTTGACCGCTTGACGGCTCTGGAGCTGCGGATGGATTCACTTTGGAGCATCCGCGATGCTGAGAAAGTCGTGGATAGCACGTTCAGTGAGTTGGTCACACCGCAGATAAAAATTACTGAGGGAGATAGTGAATGGGTGACCAACAGACAGAGGAAGAGTGGGAAGGCAGTGCAGGGGTCCCCTGCGGTCATCTCCCTCAAAAACAGGTATACCGTTTTGGATACTGTTGGGGGAGATGGCTCACCAGGGGAAGGTGGCAGTGGCCAGGTTCATGGCACCGTGGCTGGCTCTGCTGCACAGGAGGGCAGGAAAAAGAGTGGCAGAGCTATAGTGATAGGGGACTCGATTGTAAGGGGAATAGACAGGCGTTTCTGCGGACGCAACCGAGACTCCAGGATGGTATGTTGCCTCCCTGGTGCAAGGGTCAAGGATGTCTCGGAGCGGCTGCAGGACATTCTGGAGGGGGAGGGTGAACAGCCAGTTGTCGTGGTGCATATAGGCACCAACGATATAGGTAAAAAACAGGATGAGGTCCTACAAGCTGAATTTAGGGAGTTAGGAGTTAAACTAAAGAGTAGGACCTCAAATGTAGTAATCTCAGGATTGCTACCAGTGCCACGGGTTAGTCAGAGTAGGAATGACAGGATAGCTAAGATGAATACGTGGCTTGAGAGATGGTGCAAGAGGGAGGGATTCAAATTCCTGGGCCATTGGAACCGGTTCTGGGGGAGGTGGGACCAGTACAAATTGGACGGTCTGCATCTGGGCAGGACTGGAACCAATGTCCTAGGGGGAGTGTTTGCCAGTGCTGTTGGGGAGGGTTTAAACTAATGTGGCAGGGGGATGGGAACCGATGCAGGAAGTCAGTGGGAAATAAAGTGGTGACAGAAACAAAAGGCAGTAAGGGAGAGTGTACAGAACATGACCGGACAGATGGTCTGAGAAAGCAGGGCAAAGACCAAGGGAAGTCTAGATTAAACTGCATTTATTTCAATGCAAGAAGTCTGATGGGCAAGGCAGATGAACTCAGGGCATGGATGGGTACATGGGACTGGGATGTTATAGCTATTACTGAAACATGGCTAAGGGAGGGGCAGGACTGGCAGCTCAATGTTCCAGGGTACAGATGCTATAGGAAAGATAGAGCAGGAGGTAAGAGAGGAGGGGGAGTTGCGTTCTTGATTAGGGAGAACATCACGGCAGTAGTGAGAGGGGATACATCCGAGGGTTCGCCCACTGAGTCTATATGGGTAGAACTGAAAAATAAGAAGGGAGAGATCACTTTGATAGGATTGTACTACAGACCCCCAAATAGTCAACGGGAAATTGAGGAGCAAATATGTAAGGAGATTATGACAGCTGCAAGAAAAATAGGGTGGTAATAGTAGGGGACTTTAACTTTCCCAACATTGACTGGGACAGCCATAGCATTAGGGGCTTGGATGGAGAGAAATTTGTTGAGTGTATTCAGGAGGAATTTCTCATTCAGTATGTGGATGGCCCGACTAGAGAGGGGGCAAAACTTGACCTCCTCTTGGGAAATAAGGAAGGGCAGGTGACAGAAGTGTTAGTGAGGGATCACTTTGGGACCAGTGATCATAATTCCATTACTTTTAAGATAGCTATGGAGAAGGATAGGTCTGGCCCAAAAGTTAAAATTCTAAATTGGGGAAAGGCCAATTTTGATGGTATTAGACAGGAACTTTCAGAAGTTGATTGGGAGAGTCTGTTGGCAGGCAAAGGGACGTCTGGTAAGTGGGAGGCTTTCAAAAGTGTGTTAACCAGGGTTCAGAGTAAGCACATTCCTTATAAAGTGAAGGGCAAGGCTGGTAGAAGTAGGGAACCTTGGATGACTCGGGAGATTGAGGCACTAGTCAAAAAGAAGAAGGAGGCATATGACATGCATAGGCAGCTGGGATCAAGTGGATCCCTTGAAGAGTATAGAGATTGCCGGAGTAGAGTTAAGAGAGAAATCAGGAGGGCAAAAAGGGGATATGAGATTGCTTTGGCAGATCAGGCAAAGGTGAATCCAAAGAGCTTCTACAAATACATAAAGGGCAAAAGGGTAACTAGGGAGAGAGTAGGGCCTCTTTAGGATCAACAAGGTCATCTATGTGCGGAACCACAAGAGATGGGTGAGATCCTGAATGAATATTTCACATCGGTATTTACGGTTGAGAAAGGCATGGATGTTCGGGAACTTGGGGAAATAAACAGTGATGTCTTGAGGAGTGTACATATTACAGAGAGGGAGGTGCTGGAAGTCTTAACGCGCATCAAGGTAGATAAATCTCCGGGACCTGATGAAATGTATCCCAGGACGTTATGGGAGCTTAGGGAGGAAATTGCGGGTCCCCTAGCAGAGATATTTGAATCATCCACCGCTACAGGTGAGGTGCCTGAAGATTGGAGGGTAGCAAATGTTGTGCCTTTGTTTAAGAAGGGCGGCAGGGAAAAGCCTGGGAACTACAGACCAGTGAGCCTGACATCTGTAGTGGGTAAATTGTTAGAGGGTATTCTGAGGGACAGGATCAACAGGCATTTGGAGAGGCAGGGACTAATTAGGAACAGTCAGCATGGTTTTGTGAGAGGAAAATCATGTCTCACGAATTTGATTGAGTTTTTTGAAGGGGTAACCAAGAAGATAGAGGAGGGCTGTGCAGTAGACGTGGTCTACATGGACTTCAGCAAAGCATTTGACAAGGTACCGCATGGTAGGTTGTTACATAAGGTTAAATCTCATGGGATCCAAGGTGAGGTAGCCAATTGGATACAAAATTGGCTTGACGACAGAAGACAGAGGGTGGTTGTAGAGGGGTGTTTTTCAAACTGGATGCCTGTGTCCAGCGGTGTGCCTCAGGGATCGGTGCTGGGTCCGCTGTTATTTGTTATTTATATTAATGATTTGGATGAGAATTTAGGAGGCATGGTTAGTAAGTTTGCAGATGACACCAAGATTGGTGGCATTGTGGACAGTGAAGAAGGTTATCTAGGATTGCAACGGGATCTTGATAAATTGGGCCAGTGGGCCGATGAATGGCAGATGGAGTTTAATTTAGATAAATGTGAGGTGATGCATTTTGGTAGATCGAATCGGGCCAGGACCTACTCCGTTAATGGTAGGGCGTTGGGGAGAGTTAAAGAACAAAGAGATCTGGGAGTACAGATTCATAGCTCCTTGAAAGTGGAGTCACAGGTGGATAGGGTGGTGAAGAAGGCATTCAGCATGCTTGGTTTCATTGGTCAGAAAATTGAATGCAAGAGTTGGGATGTCTTGTTGAAGTTGTACAGGGCATTGGTGAGGCCACACTTGGAGTACTGTGTACAGTTCTGGTCACCCTATTATAGAAAGGATATTATTAAACTAGAAAGAGTGCAGAAAAGATTTACTAGGATGCTACCGGGACTTGATGGTTTGACTTACAGGGAGAGGTTAGACAGACTGGGACTTTTTTCCCTGGAGAGTAGGAGGTTAAGGGGTGATCTTATAGAAGTCTATAAAATAATGAGGGGCATAGATAAGGTCGATAGTCAAAATCTTTTCCCAAAGGTAGGGGAGTCTATAACGAGGGGGCATAGATTTAAGGTGAGAGGGGAGAGATACAAAAGGGTCCAGAGGGGCAATGTTTTCACTCAAAGGGTGGTGAGTGTCTGGAACGAGCTGCCAGAGGCAGTAGTAGAGGCGGGTACAATTTTGTCTTTTAAAAAGCATTTGGACAGTTACATGGGTAAGATGGGTATCGAGGGATATGGGCCAAGTGCAGGCAATTGGGACTAGCTTAGTGGTATAAACTGGGCGACATGGACATGTTGGGCCGAAGGGCCTGTTTCCATGTTGTAACTTCTATGATTCTATGATTCTATATAATAAATTAAACTTTGAATAATTTTTGTAATAAATTAATCAATTTATTTTAAAATACTCACTTGAATTATTTATAAAATAATTTAAACAATTCATTATAAATTAAGATATTGAATTATTTATATAATAAATTGAACAATTCATCATAAATTAAATGATTGAATTATTTATATCATAAATTAAATTATTGAATTATTTATACAATAAATTATGCGTTGATTTATTTTTATAATAAATTAAACAATTTATTTTAAAATAATCACTTGAATTATTTATATAATAAATTAAACAATTGCATTATTTATATAATATATTAAACTTTGAATTGTTTTTATAATATAACAATGCATTTTAAATAATGACTTTAATTATTTATATAATAAATTAAACAATTCATTACAAATTAAATTATTGAATTATTTATATAATAATTTAAACTTTGAATTATTTTTTATAATAAATTAAACAATTCATTTTAATATTATCACATGAATTATTTATAAAATAAATTTAAAAATTCATTATAAATTAAACAATTGAATTATTTATATAATAAATTAAACATTTCATTATAAATTAAACTATTCAATTATTTATCTAATAAATTAAACAATTGAATTATTAATATAATAAATTAAACTTTGAATTAATTGTAATAATTTAAACTTTGAATTATTTTTATAATAAATTAAACAATTCATTTTTAAATAATCACTTGAATTATTTATATAATAAATTAAACAATTGACTATAAATTAAACTGCTGAATTATTTATATAATAAATTGAACAATTCATTATAAATTAAACTATTGAATTATTTATAAAATAATTTAAACAATTCATTATAAATTAAAATATTGAATTATTTACATAATAATTGAAACTTTGAATTATTGTTTTAAGTAAATTAAACAATTCATTTTAATACTATCGCATGAATTATTTATAAAATAAATTTAAAAATTCATTATAAATTAAACAATTGAATTATTTATATAATAAATTAAACATTTCATTATAAATTAAACTATTCAATTATTTATCTAATAAATTAAACAATTGAATTATTAATATAATAAATTAAACTTTGAATTAATTGTAATAATTTAAACTTTGAATTATTTTTATAATAAATTAAACAATTCATTTTTAAATAATCACTTGAATTATTTATATAATAAATTAAACAATTGACTATAAATTAAACTGCTGAATTATTTATATAATAAATTGAACAATTCATTATAAATTAAACTATTGAATTATTTATAAAATAATTTAAACAATTCATTATAAATTAAAATATTGAATTATTTACATAATAATTGAAACTTTGAATTATTGTTTTAAGTAAATTAAACAATTCATTTTAATACTATCGCATGAATTATTTATAAAATAAATTTGAATATTCATTATAAATTAAAATATTGAATTATTTATATAATAAATTAAACGATTGCACTATTTATACAATAAATTAAACTTTGAATTATTTTTATAATAAATTAAACAATTCATTATCAATTGAACAATTCATTATAAAGTAAACTACTGAATTATTTTATGAATAAATTGAACAATTGAATTATTTATATAATAAATTAAACTTTGAATTATTTTTGTAATAAATTAATCAATTTATTTTAAAATAATCATTTGAATTATTTTTATAGTAAATTAAACAATTCATTATCAATTAAATTATTGAATTATTTATATAATAAATTAAGCAATTCATTATAAATTGAACTATTGAATTATTTATATAATCAATTAAACTATTGAATTATTTATATAATAAATTCAACAATTCATTATGAAAAAAACTATTGAATTATTTATATAATAAATTAAACAATTGCATTATTTATATAATAAATTAAACTTTGAATTATTTTTTGATAAATTAAACAATTCATTTTAAAATAATCACTTGAATTATTTATATAAAAAATTAAACTTTGAATTATTTTTATAATTAATTTAAAAATTCATTTTGAAATAATCACTTGAATTATTTTTATAGTAAATTAAACAATTCATTATCAATTAAATTATTGAATTATTCATAAAATAAATTAAGAAATTCATTATAAATTGAAGTATTGAATTATTTATATAAGCAATTAAACTATTGAATTGTTTATATAATTAATTATATTTTAATTATTTTCATAATAAATTTAACAATTCATTCAAAATTGAACTATTCAATTATTTATATAATAAATTAAACAATTGCATTATTTATATTGAAAAATAAACTTTGAATTATTTTTATAATAAATTAAACAATTCATTTAAAAATAATCACTTGAATTATTACATAATACATTTAACAATTCATTATAAATTATACTATTGAATTATTTACATAATAAATTAAACTTTGAATTAATTTTATAATAAATTGAACAATTTATTTCAAAATAATCACTTGAATTATTTATATAATAAATTAAACAATTGCATTATTTATATAATATATTAAACTTTGAATTGTTTTTATAATATAACAATGCATTTTAAATAATGACTTTAATTATTTATATAATAAATTAAACAATTCATTACAAATTAAATTATTGAATTATTTATATAATAATTTAAACTTTGAATTATTTTTTATAATAAATTAAACAATTCATTTTAATATTATCACATGAATTATTTATAAAATAAATTTAAAAATTCATTATAAATTAAACAATTGAATTATTTATATAATAAATTAAACATTTCATTATAAATTAAACTATTCAATTATTTATCTAATAAATTAAACAATTGAATTATTAATATAATAAATTAAACTTTGAATTAATTGTAATAATTTAAACTTTGAATTATTTTTATAATAAATTAAACAATTCATTTTTAAATAATCACTTGAATTATTTATATAATAAATTAAACAATTGACTATAAATTAAACTGCTGAATTATTTATATAATAAATTGAACAATTCATTATAAATTAAACTATTGAATTATTTATAAAATAATTTAAACAATTCATTATAAATTAAAATATTGAATTATTTACATAATAATTGAAACTTTGAATTATTGTTTTAAGTAAATTAAACAATTCATTTTAATACTATCGCATGAATTATTTATAAAATAAATTTGAATATTCATTATAAATTAAACAATTGAATTATTTATATAATAAATTAAACATTTCATTATAAATTAAACTATTCAATTATTTATCTAATAAATTAAACAATTGAATTATTAATATAATAAATTAAACTTTGAATTAATTGTAATAATTTAAACTTTGAATTATTTTTATAATAAATTAAACAATTCATTTTTAAATAATCACTTGAATTATTTATATAATAAATTAAACAATTGACTATAAATTAAACTGCTGAATTATTTATATAATAAATTGAACAATTCATTATAAATTAAACTATTGAATTATTTATAAAATAATTTAAACAATTCATTATAAATTAAAATATTGAATTATTTACATAATAATTGAAACTTTGAATTATTGTTTTAAGTAAATTAAACAATTCATTTTAATACTATCGCATGAATTATTTATAAAATAAATTTGAATATTCATTATAAATTAAAATATTGAATTATTTATATAATAAATTAAACGATTGCACTATTTATACAATAAATTAAACTTTGAATTATTTTTATAATAAATTAAACAATTCATTATCAATTGAACAATTCATTATAAAGTAAACTACTGAATTATTTTATGAATAAATTGAACAATTGAATTATTTATATAATAAATTAAACTTTGAATTATTTTTGTAATAAATTAATCAATTTATTTTAAAATAATCATTTGAATTATTTTTATAGTAAATTAAACAATTCATTATCAATTAAATTATTGAATTATTTATATAATAAATTAAGCAATTCATTATAAATTGAACTATTGAATTATTTATATAATCAATTAAACTATTGAATTATTTATATAATAAATTCAACAATTCATTATGAAAAAAACTATTGAATTATTTATATAATAAATTAAACAATTGCATTATTTATATAATAAATTAAACTTTGAATTATTTTTTGATAAATTAAACAATTCATTTTAAAATAATCACTTGAATTATTTATATAAAAAATTAAACTTTGAATTATTTTTATAATTAATTTAAAAATTCATTTTGAAATAATCACTTGAATTATTTTTATAGTAAATTAAACAATTCATTATCAATTAAATTATTGAATTATTCATAAAATAAATTAAGAAATTCATTATAAATTGAAGTATTGAATTATTTATATAAGCAATTAAACTATTGAATTGTTTATATAATTAATTATATTTTAATTATTTTCATAATAAATTTAACAATTCATTCAAAATTGAACTATTCAATTATTTATATAATAAATTAAACAATTGCATTATTTATATTGAAAAATAAACTTTGAATTATTTTTATAATAAATTAAACAATTCATTTAAAAATAATCACTTGAATTATTACATAATACATTTAACAATTCATTATAAATTATACTATTGAATTATTTACATAATAAATTAAACTTTGAATTAATTTTATAATAAATTGAACAATTTATTTCAAAATAATCACTTGAATTATTTATATAATAAATTAAACAATTCATTATAAATTAAACTATTAAATTATTTTAAAAAATAAATTAAACTATTGCACCATTTTATATAATAAATTAAACTTGGAAATATTTTTATAATAAATTAAACAATTCATTATCAATTAAACGATTGAATTATTTATAAAATAAATTAAACAATTCATTATAAATTGAACTATTGAATTATTTATACAATAAATTAAACTGTGAATTACTTTTATAGTAAATTAAACAATTCATTCAAACATAACAATTCATTATAAATTATACTGTTGAATTATTTTTATAATAAATTGAACAATTCATTTCAAAATAATCACTTGAATTATTTATATAATATATTAAACAATTCATTATAAATTAAACTATTGAATTATTTATATAATAAATTGAAGAATTCATTATAAATTAAATTATTGAATTATTTACATAATAAATTAAACTATTCATTTAAAATTGAACTCTTGAATTATTTACATACTAAAGTGAACTATTGAATTATTTATATAATAAATTCAACAATTCATTATGAATAAAACTATTGAATTATGTATATGATAAATTAAACAATTGCATTATTTATATAATAAAATAAACTTTGAATGATTTTTATCATAAATTAAACAATTCATTTTAAAATAATCACTTGAATTATTTATATAACAAATTAAACAATTCATTATAAATTAAACTATTAAATTAGTTAAAATATAAATTAAACTATCGCACCATTTATATAATAAATTAAACTTTGAATTAATTTTATAGTAAATTGAACAATTCATTTCAAAATAATCACTTGAATTATTTATAAAATAAATTAAACAATTGATTATAAAGTAAAATAATGAATTATTTATATAATAAATTAAACAATTCATTATTTATATAATGAATTAAACTTTGAATTATTTTTATAATAAATTAAACAATTCATATAAAAAATTAAGCAATTAATTCCAAATTAAATTATTGAATTATTTATATAATAAATTAAACTTTGAATTATTTTTTATAATAAATTAAACAATTCATTTCGAAATAATCACTTGAAATATTTTTATAGTAAATTAAACAATTCATTATCAATTAAATTATTGAATTATTTATATAATAAATTAAGCAATTCATTATAAATTAAACTATTGAATTATTTATACGATAAATTATACGTTAAATTATTTTTATAATAAATTAAACAATTTATTTTTAAATAATCACTTGAATTATTTATATAATAAATTAAACAATTCATTGTAAATTAAACTACTGTATTATTTATATTATAAATTGAACTTTGAATTATTTTTGAATAAATTGCTCAATTCATTTTAAAATAATCACTTGAATTATTTATAAAATAAATTAAACAATTCATTATAAATTAAACTATTCAATTATTTATATAATAAATTAAATAATTCATTATAAATTAAATTATTGAATTATTTACATACTAAATTAAACTATTGCACCATTTATATAATAAATTAAACTTTGAATTATTTTCATAATAAATTAAACAATTCATTTAAAATTGAACTATTGAATTATTTACATACAAAATTGAACTACTGAATTATTCATATAATAAATTGAACTTTGAATTATTTTTAGAAAAAAATAATCAATTAATTTTAAAATAATCTCTTGAATTATTTATAAAATAAATTAAACAATTCATTATAAATTAAACTATTGAATAATTTATATAATAAATTAAACAATTTATTATAAATTAACCTATTGAATTATTTACATAATAAATTAAGCTATTGCACCAATTATATAATAAATGAAATTTTGAATTATTTTTAGAATAAATTAAACAATTCATTTTGTAATAATCACTTGAATTATTTTAATAATAATTGAAACGCTTCATTATAAATTAAATTATTCAATTATTTATATACTAAATTGAACTGTTGAATTATTTATATAATAAATTAAACAATTCATTATTAATTAAACTACAGAATTATTGATATAATAAATTAAACAGTTCATTACAAATTAAATTATTGAATTATTTATATAATACATTAAACAATTCATTTTAAAATAATCACTTGAATAATTTATATAAACAATTCATTATAAATTAAGCTATTGCACCAATTATATAATAAATTAAATTTTGAATTATTTTTAGAATAAATTAAACAATTCATTTTGTAATAATCACTTGAATTATTTTAATAATAATTGAAACACTTCATTATAAATTAAATTTTTGAATTATTTATATAATAAATTAAGCAATTCATTATAAATTCAACTATTGAATTATATATATAATCAATTAAACTATTGACTTATTTATATCATTAATTATATTTGAATTATTTTTATAATAATTTAAACAATTCATTTAAAATTAAGCTATTGTATTCTTTATATACTAAATTGAACTGTTGAATTTTTTATATAATAAATTAATCAATTCATTTTAAAATAATCACTTGAGTTATTTATAAAATAACTTAAACAATTCATTATAAATTAAACTTTTGAATTATTTTTATAATAAATTCTACAGTTCATTATAAATTAAATTATTGAATTATTTATATAATAAATTAAAATTTGAATTATTTTTATAATAAATTAAACAATTCATTATAAAGTAAATTATTGAATTATTAATATAATAAATTAAGCAATTCATTATAAATTTAACTATTGAATTATTGATATAATAAATTAAACTTTGAATTATTCTTATAATAAATTAAACAAGTCATTTTAAAATAATCACATGAATTATTTATATAATAAATTAAACAATTCATTATCAATTATACTTTGAATTATTTATACGATAAATTATACGTTGAATTATTTATATAATAAATTAAACATTTGAATTATTTGCATAATAAATTAAACTTTGAATTATTTTTATAATAAATTAAACAATTCATTTTAAAATAATCACTTGAATTATTTATAAAATAAATTAAACAATTCATTATAAATTAAACTATTGAATAATTTATATAATAAATTAAACAATTTATTACAAACTAAACTATTGAATTATTTACATAAATTAAGCTATTGCACCAATTATATAATAAATTAAATTTTGAATTATTTTTATAATAAATTAAACAATTCATTTTAAAATAATCACTTGAATTATTTATATAATAAATTCAACAATTTATTACAAACTAATCTATTGAATTATTTACATAATAAATTAAGCTATTGCACCAATTATATAATAAATTAAATTTTGAATTATTTTTATAATAAATTAAACAATTCATTTTAAAATAATCACTTGAATTATTTATATAATAAATTAAGCAATTGATTATAAATTCAACTATTGAATTATTTATATAATAA
The DNA here is from genome assembly GCF_035084215.1 of Heptranchias perlo. Classification (NCBI taxonomy): domain Eukaryota; kingdom Metazoa; phylum Chordata; class Chondrichthyes; order Hexanchiformes; family Hexanchidae; genus Heptranchias; species Heptranchias perlo. The sequence continues at coordinate 188,505 of NW_027139265.1, forward strand.
ATTAAACAATTCGTTGTTAATTAAACTATAGTATTATTTATATAATAAATTAAACAGTTCATTATAAATTAAATTATTGAATTATTTATATAATAAATTAAACGATTGAATTATTTATATAATAAATTAAACAATTCATTTTAAAACAATCACTTGAATTCTTTATATAATAAATTTAACAATTCATTATAAATTAAACTACTGAATTATTTATATAATAAGTTGAACATTGAATTATTTTTATAATAAATTAAACGATTCATTTTAAAATAATCACTTGAATTATTTATATAATAAATTAAACAATTCATTATAAATTATACTTTGAATTATTTATACGATAAATTATACGTTGAATTATTTATATAATAAATTAAACATTTGAATTATTTGCATAATAAATTAAACTTTGAATTATTTTTATAATAAATTAAACAATTCATTTTAAAATAATCACTTGAATTATTTATATAATAAATGAAGCAATTGATTATAAATTCAACTATTGAATTATTTATGTACAAAATTAAACTGTTGAATTATTTATATAATAAATTAAGCAATTCATTATAAATTAAACTATTGAATTATTTATACGATAAATTATACGTTAAATTATTTTTATAATAAATTAAACAATTTATTTTTAAATAATCACTTGAATTATTTATATAATAAATTAAACAATTCATTGTAAATTAAACTACTGTATTATTTATATTATAAATTGAACTTTGAATTATTTTTGAATAAATTGCTCAATTCATTTTAAAATAATCACTTGAATTATTTATAAAATAAATTAAACAATTCATTATAAATTAAACTATTCAATTATTTATATAATAAATTAAATAATTCATTATAAATTAAATTATTGAATTATTTACATACTAAATTAAACTATTGCACCATTTATATAATAAATTAAACTTTGAATTATTTTCATAATAAATTAAACAATTCATTTAAAATTGAACTATTGAATTATTTACATACAAAATTGAACTACTGAATTATTCATATAATAAATTGAACTTTGAATTATTTTTAGAAAAAAATAATCAATTAATTTTAAAATAATCTCTTGAATTATTTATAAAATAAATTAAACAATTCATTATAAATTAAACTATTGAATAATTTATATAATAAATTAAACAATTTATTATAAATTAACCTATTGAATTATTTACATAATAAATTAAGCTATTGCACCAATTATATAATAAATGAAATTTTGAATTATTTTTAGAATAAATTAAACAATTCATTTTGTAATAATCACTTGAATTATTTTAATAATAATTGAAACGCTTCATTATAAATTAAATTATTCAATTATTTATATACTAAATTGAACTGTTGAATTATTTATATAATAAATTAAACAATTCATTATTAATTAAACTACAGAATTATTGATATAATAAATTAAACAGTTCATTACAAATTAAATTATTGAATTATTTATATAATACATTAAACAATTCATTTTAAAATAATCGCTTGAATAATTTATATAAACAATTCATTATAAATTAAGCTATTGCACCAATTATATAATAAATTAAATTTTGAATTATTTTTAGAATAAATTAAACAATTCATTTTGTAATAATCACTTGAATTATTTTAATAATAATTGAAACACTTCATTATAAATTAAATTTTTGAATTATTTATATAATAAATTAAGCAATTCATTATAAATTCAACTATTGAATTATATATATAATCAATTAAACTATTGACTTATTTATATCATTAATTATATTTGAATTATTTTTATAATAATTTAAACAATTCATTTAAAATTAAGCTATTGTATTCTTTATATACTAAATTGAACTGTTGAATTTTTTATATAATAAATTAATCAATTCATTTTAAAATAATCACTTGAGTTATTTATAAAATAACTTAAACAATTCATTATAAATTAAACCTTTGAATTATTTTTATAATAAATTCTACAGTTCATTATAAATTAAATTATTGAATTATTTATATAATAAATTAAAATTTGAATTATTTTTATAATAAATTAAACAATTCATTATAAAGTAAATTATTGAATTATTAATATAATAAATTAAGCAATTCATTATAAATTTAACTATTGAATTATTGATATAATAAATTAAACTTTGAATTATTCTTATAATAAATTAAACAAGTCATTTTAAAATAATCACATGAATTATTTATATAATAAATTAAACAATTCATTATCAATTATACTTTGAATTATTTATACGATAAATTATACGTTGAATTATTTATATAATAAATTAAACATTTGAATTATTTGCATAATAAATTAAACTTTGAATTATTTTTATAATAAATTAAACAATTCATTTTAAAATAATCACTTGAATTATTTATAAAATAAATTAAACAATTCATTATAAATTAAACTATTGAATAATTTATATAATAAATTAAACAATTTATTACAAACTAAACTATTGAATTATTTACATAAATTAAGCTATTGCACCAATTATATAATAAATTAAATTTTGAATTATTTTTATAATAAATTAAACAATTCATTTTAAAATAATCACTTGAATTATTTATATAATAAATTCAACAATTTATTACAAACTAATCTATTGAATTATTTACATAATAAATTAAGCTATTGCACCAATTATATAATAAATTAAATTTTGAATTATTTTTATAATAAATTAAACAATTCATTTTAAAATAATCACTTGAATTATTTATATAATAAATTAAGCAATTGATTATAAATTCAACTATTGAATTATTTATATAATAAATTAAACAATTCGTTGTTAATTAAACTATAGTATTATTTATATAATAAATTAAACAGTTCATTATAAATTAAATTATTGAATTATTTATATAATAAATTAAACGATTGAATTATTTATATAATAAATTAAACAATTCATTTTAAAACAATCACTTGAATTCTTTATATAATAAATTTAACAATTCATTATAAATTAAACTACTGAATTATTTATATAATAAGTTGAACATTGAATTATTTTTATAATAAATTAAACGATTCATTTTAAAATAATCACTTGAATTATTTATATAATAAATTAAACAATTCATTATAAATTATACTTTGAATTATTTATACGATAAATTATACGTTGAATTATTTATATAATAAATTAAACATTTGAATTATTTGCATAATAAATTAAACTTTGAATTATTTTTATAATAAATTAAACAATTCATTTTAAAATAATCACTTGAATTATTTATATAATAAATGAAGCAATTGATTATAAATTCAACTATTGAATTATTTATGTACAAAATTAAACTGTTGAATTATTTATATAATAAATTAAACAATTCGTTGTTAATTAAACTATAGTATTATTTATATAATAAATTAAACAGTTCATTATAAATTAAATTATTGAATTATTTATATAATAAATTAAACGATTGAATTATTTATATAATAAATTAAACAATTCATTTTAAAACAATCACTTGAATTATTTATATAATAAATTAAACAATTCATTATAAATTAAACTATTGAATAATTCATATAATAAATTAAACAATTCATTATAATTTAAACTATTGAATTATTTACATAATAAATTAAACGATTGCACCAATTATATAATAAATTAAATTTTGAATTATTTTTATAATAAATTAAACAATTCATTATAAATTCAACTATTGAATTATTTATATAATCAATTAAAATATTGAATTATTTATATCATTAATTATATTTGAACTATTTTTATAATAAATTAAACAATTAATTATACAATAAGCTACTGAATTATTTATATAATAAATTGAACGTTGAATTATTTTTAGAATAAATTAATCAATTCGTTTTAAAATAATCACTTGAGTTATTCATAAAATAACTTAAACAATTCATTATAAATTAAACTTTTGAATTATTTTTATAATAAATTCAACATGTCATTTTAAAATAATCACATGAATTATTTCTCAAATAAATTTAAAAATTCATTTTAAATTAAAATATTGAATTATTTATACGATAAATTATACGTTGAATTATTTATATAATAAATTAAACAATTGAATTATTTATATAATAAATTAAACTTTGAATTATTTATAAAACAAATTAAACAATTCATTATACAATAAGCTATTGAATTATTGATATAATAAATTAAACTTTGAATTATTCTTATAATAAATTAAACATGTCATTTTAAAATAATCACATGAATTATTTCTCAAATAAATTTAAAAATTCATTTTAAATTAAAATATTGAATTATTTATACGATAAATTATACGTTGAATTATTTTTATAATAAATTAAACAATTCATTTTAAAATAATCACTTGAATTATTTATATAATAAATTAAGCAATTGATTATAAATTCAACTATTGAATTATTTATCTACAAAATTAAACTATTGAATTATTTATATAATAAATTAAACAATTCGTTGTTAATTAAACTATAGTATTATTTATATAATAAATTAAACAGTTCATTATAAATTAAATTATTGAATTATTTATATAATAAATTAAACGATTGAATTATTTATATAATAAATTAAACAATTCATTTTAAAACAATCACTTGAATTATTTATATAATAAATTAAACAATTCATTATAAATTAAATTATTGAATAATTCATATAATAAATTAAACAATTGAATTATTTACATAATAAATTAAACTATTGCACCAATTATATAATAAATTAAATTTTGAATTATTTTTATAATAAATTAAACAATTCATTATAAATTCAACTATTGAATTATTTATATAATCAATTAAAATATTGAATTATTTATATCATTAATTATATTTGAACTATTTTTATAATAAATTAAACAATTCATTTAAAATTAAACTTTTGAATTATTTATATAATAAATTAAACAATTAATTATACAATAAGCTACTGAATTATTTATATAATAAATTGAACGTTGAATTATTTTTAGAATAAATTAATCAATTCGTTTTAAAATAATCACTTGAGTTATTCATAAAATAACTTAAACAATTCATTATAAATTAAACTTTTGAATTATTTTTATAATAAATTCAACATGTCATTTTAAAATAATCACATGAATTATTTCTCAAATAAATTTAAAAATTCATTTTAAATTAAAATATTGAATTATTTATACGATAAATTATACGTTGAATTATTTATATAATAAATTAAACAATTGAATTATTTATATAATAAATTAAACTTTGAATTATTTATAAAATAAATTAAACAATTCATTATACAATAAGCTATTGAATTATTGATATAATAAATTAAACTTTGAATTATTCTTATAATAAATTAAACATGTCATTTTAAAATAATCACATGAATTATTTCTCAAATAAATTTAAAAATTCATTTTAAATTAAAATATTGAATCATTTATACGATAAATTATACGTTGAATTATTTATATAATAAATTAAACAATTGAATTATTTACATAATAAATTAAACTTTGAATTATTTATAAAATAAATTAAACAATTCATTTTAAAATAATCACTTGAATTATTTATAAAATAAATTAAACAATTCATTATAAATTAAACTATTGAACAATTTATATAATAAATTAAACAGTTTATTACAAACTAAATTATTGAATTATTTACATAATAAATTAAGCTATTGCACCAATTATATAATAAATTAAATTTTGAATTATTTTTAGAATAAATTAAACAATTCATTTTGTAATAATCACTTGAATTATTTTAATAATAATTGAAACGATTCATTATCAATTAAATTATTGAATTATTTATATAATAAATTAAACTATTCATTTTAAAATAATCACTTGAATTATTTATATAGTAAATTAGCAATTCATTATAAATTAAACTATTGAATAATTTATATAATAAATTAAACAATTCATTATAAATTAAATTTTTGAATTATTTACATAATAAATTAAGCAATTCATTGTAAATTCAACTATTGAATTATTTATATAATCAATTAAACTATTGAATTCTTTATATCATTAATTATATTTGAATTATTTTTATAATAAATTAATCAATTCATTTTAAAATAATCACTTTAGTTATTTATAAAATAACTTAAACAATTCATTATAAATTAAACTTTTGAATTATTTTTATAACAAATTCTACAGTTCATTATAAATTAAATTATTGAATTATTTATATAATAAATTAAACAATTCATTATAAATTAAATTATTGAATTATTAATATAGAAATTAAGCAATTCATTATAAATTCAACTGTTGAATTATTCATATAATCAATTAAACTATTGAATTATTTATATCATTAATTATATTTCAATTATTTTATAATAAATTAAACAATTCATTTCAAATTAAACTATTGAATTATTGATATAATAAATTAAACAATTCATTTTAAAATAATCACTTGAATTATTTATATAATAAATTAAACAATTCATTATAAATTAAACTATTGAATAATTTATATAATAAATTAAAGAATTCATTATAAATTAAACTATTGAATTATTTACATAATAAATTAAACTATTGCACCAATTATATAATAAATTAAATTTTGAATTATTTTATAATAATTTAAGCAATTCATTATAAATTAAATTTTTGAATTATTTACATAATAAATTAAGCAATTCATTATAAATTCAACTATTGAATTATTTATATCATCAATTAAACTATTGAATTATTTATATCATTGATTATATTTGAATTATTTTTATAATAAATTAAACAATTCATTTAAAATTAAATTATTGTATTATTTATATACTAAATTGAAGTGTTGAATATTTTATATAATAAATTAAACAATTCATTATTAATTAAACTATTGAATTATTTATACAATAAATTAAACAATTAATTATACAATAAACTACTGAATTATTTATATAATAAATTGAACGTTGAATCATTTTTGGAATAAATTAATCAATTCATTTTAAAATAATCACTTGAGTTATTTATAAAATAACTTAAACAATTCATTATAAATTAAACTTTTGAATTATTTTTATAATAAATTAAACTTTGAATTATTTTTATAATAAATTAAACAATTCATTGTAAATTAAATTATTGAATTATTAATATAATAAATTAAGCAATTCATTATAAATTCAACTATTGAATTATTTATACGATAAATTATACGTTGAATTATTTATATAATAAATTAAACAATTGAATTATTTACATAATAAATTAAACTTTGAATTATTTTTATAATAAATTAAACAATTCATTTAAAAATAATCACTTGAACTATTTATAAATTAAATTAAACAATTCATTATAAATTAAACTATTGAATAATTTATATCATATATTAAACAATTTATTACAAACTAAACTATTGAATTATTTACATAATAAATTAAGCTATTGCACCAATTATATAATAAATTAAATTTTGATCTATTTTTAGAATAAATTAAACAATTCATTTTGTAATAATCACTTGAATTATTTTAATAATAATTGAAACGATTCATTATAAATTAAATTATTGAATTATTTATATAATAAATTAAGCAATTCATTATAAATTCAACTATTGAATTATTTATATACTAAATTGAACTATTGAATTATTTATATAACAAATTAAACAATTCGTTATTAATTAAACTATAGAATTATTTATATAATAAATTAGCAATTCATTATAAATTAAACTATTGAATAATTTATATAATAAATTAAACAATTCATTATAAATTAAACTATTGAATTATTTACATAATAAATTAAACTATTGCACCAATTATATAATAAATTAAATTTTGAATTATTTTATAATAATTTAAACAATTCATTATAAATTAAATTTTTGAATTATTTACATAATCAATTAAGCAATTCATTATAAATTCAACTATTGAATTATTTATATCATCAATTAAACTATTGAATTATTTATATCATTGATTATATTTGAATTATTTTTATAATAAATTAAACAATTCATTTAAAATTAAACTATTGTATTATTTATATACTAAATTGAAGTGTTGAATTTTTTATATAATAAATTAAACAATTCATTATTAATTCAACTATTGAATTATTTATACAATAAATTAAACAATTAATTATACAATAAACTACTGAATTATTTATATAATAAATTGAACGTTGAATTATTTTTAGAATAAATTAATCAATTCATTTTAAAATAATCACTTTAGTTATTTATAAAATAACTGAAACAATTCATTATAAATTAAACTTTTGAATTATTTTTATAACAAATTCTACAGTTCATTATAAATTAAATTATTGAATTATTTATATAATAAATTAAACAATTCATTATAAATTAAATTATTCAATTATTAATATAATAAATTAAGCAATTCATTATTAATTACACTATTGAATTATTTATACAATAAATTAAACAATTAATTATACAATAAACTACTGAATTATTTATATAATAAATTGAACGTTGAATTATTTTTATAACATTTTCTACAGTTTATTATAAATTAAATTATTGAATTATTTATATAATAAATTAAACAATTCATTATAAATTAAACTATTGAATTATTTACACAATAAATTAAACTATTGCACCAATTATATAATAAATTAAATTTTGAATTATTTTATAATAAATTAAACAATTCATTATAAATTAAATTTTTGAATTATTTACATAATAAATTAAGCAATTCATTATAAATTCAACTATTGAATTATTTATATCATCAATTAAACTATTGAATTATTTATATCATTAATTATATTTGAATTATTTTTATAATAAATTAAACAATTCATTTAAAATTAAACTATTGTATTATTTATATACTAAATTAAACAATTAATTATACAATAAAGTACTGAATTATTTATATAATAAATTGAACGTTGAATTATTTTTAGAATAAATTAATCAATTCATTTTAAAATAATCACTTGAGTTATTTATAAAATAAATTAAACAATTCATTATAAATTAAACTTTTGAATTATTTTTATAACAAATTCTATAGTTCATTATAAATTAAATTATTGAATTATTTATGTAATAAATTAAACAATTCATTAGAAATTATACTTTGAATTATTTTTATAATAAATTAAACAATTCATTTTGAAATAATCACTTGAATAATTTTTATAATAAATTAAACAATTCATTATAAATTAAAAGATTGAATCATTCATATCATAAATTAAACTATTGAATTATTTATATAATAAATTAAACTTTGATTTATTTTATAGTAAATTGAACAATTCATTTCTATATAATAACTTGAATTATTCATAAAATAAATTAAACAATTCATTATAAATTAAAATATTGAAATATTTATATAAAAAATTAAACAATTAATTATACAATAAGCTACTGAATTATTTATATAATAAATTGAACGTTGAATTATTTTTAGAATAAATTAATCAATTCATTTTAAAATAATCACTTGAGTTATTTATCAAATAACTTAAACAATTCATTATAAATTAAACTTTTGAATTATTTTTATAATAAATTAAACTTTGAATTATTTTTATAATGAATTAAACAATTCATTATAAATTAAATTATTGAATTATTAATATAATAAATTAAGCAATTCATTATAAATTCAAATATTGAATTATTTATACGATAAATTATACGTTGAATTATTTATATAATAAATTAAACAATTGAATTATTTACATAATAAATTAAACTTTGAATTATTTTTATAATAAATTAAACAATTCATTTTAAAATAATCACTTGAATTATTTATTAAATAAATTAAACAATTCATTTTAAAATAATCAATTGAATTATTTATTAAATAAATTAAACAATTCATTATAAACTAAACTATTGAATTATTTACATAATAAATTAAGCTATTGCAACAATTATATAATAAATTAAGTTTTGAATTATTTTAAGAATAAATTAAACAATTCATTTTGTAATAATCACTTGAATTATTTTAATAATAATTGAAACGATTCATTATAAATTAAATTATTGAATTACTAATATAATAAATTAAGGAATTCATTATAAATTAATCTATTGAATTATTTATATACTAAATTGAACTATTGAATTATTTATATAATCAATTAAACAGTTCATTATAAATTCAACTGTTGAATTATTCATATAATCAATTAAACTATTGAATTATTTATATCATTAATTATATTTGAATTATTTTATAATAAATTAAACAATTCATTTCAAATTAAACTATTGAACTATTTATATAATAAATTAAACAATTCATTATAAATTAAACTATTGAATAATTTATATAATAAATTAAAGAATTCATTATAAATTAAACTATTGAATTATTTACATAATAAATTAAACTATTGCACCAATTATATAATAAATTAAATTTTGAATTATTTTATAATAATTTAAGCAATTCATTATAAATTAAATTTTTGAATTATTTACATAATAAATTAAGCAATTCATTATAAATTCAACTATTGAATTATTTATATCATCAATTAAACTATTGAATTATTTATATCATTGATTATATTTGAATTATTTTTATAATAAATTAAACAATTCATTTAAAATTAAATTATTGTATTATTTATATACTAAATTGAAGTGTTGAATATTTTATATAATAAATTAAACAATTCATTATTAATTAAACTATTGAATTATTTATACAATAAATTAAACAATTAATTATACAATAAACTACTGAATTATTTATATAATAAATTGAACGTTGAATCATTTTTGGAATAAATTAATCAATTCATTTTAAAATAATCACTTGAGTTATTTATAAAATAACTTAAACAATTCATTATAAATTAAACTTTTGAATTATTTTTATAATAAATTAAACTTTGAATTATTTTTATAATAAATTAAACAATTCATTGTAAATTAAATTATTGAATTATTAATATAATAAATTAAGCAATTCATTATAAATTCAACTATTGAATTATTTATACGATAAATTATACGTTGAATTATTTATATAATAAATTAAACAATTGAATTATTTACATAATAAATTAAACTTTGAATTATTTTTATAATAAATTAAACAATTCATTTTAAAATAATCACTTGAACTATTTATAAATTAAATTAAACAATTCATTATAAATTAAACTATTGAATAATTTATATCATATATTAAACAATTTATTACAAACTAAACTATTGAATTATTTACATAATAAATTAAGCTATTGCACCAATTATATAATAAATTAAATTTTGATCTATTTTTAGAATAAATTAAACAATTCATTTTGTAATAATCACTTGAATTATTTTAATAATAATTGAAACGATTCATTATAAATTAAATTATTGAATTATTTATATAATAAATTAAGCAATTCATTATAAATTCAACTATTGAATTATTTATATACTAAATTGAACTATTGAATTATTTATATAACAAATTAAACAATTCGTTATTAATTAAACTATAGAATTATTTATATAATAAATTAGCAATTCATTATAAATTAAACTATTGAATAATTTATATAATAAATTAAACAATTCATTATAAATTAAACTATTGAATTATTTACATAATAAATTAAACTATTGCACCAATTATATAATAAATTAAATTTTGAATTATTTTATAATAATTTAAACAATTCATTATAAATTAAATTTTTGAATTATTTACATAATAAATTAAGCAATTCATTATAAATTCAACTATTGAATTATTTATATCATCAATTAAACTATTGAATTATTTATATCATTGATTATATTTGAATTATTTTTATAATAAATTAAACAATTCATTTAAAATTAAACTATTGTATTATTTATATACTAAATTGAAGTGTTGAATTTTTTATATAATAAATTAAACAATTCATTATTAATTCAACTATTGAATTATTTATACAATAAATTAAACAATTAATTATACAATAAACTACTGAATTATTTATATAATAAATTGAACGTTGAATTATTTTTAGAATAAATTAATCAATTCATTTTAAAATAATCACTTTAGTTATTTATAAAATAACTTAAACAATTCATTATAAATTAAACTTTTGAATTATTTTTATAACAAATTCTACAGTTCATTATAAATTAAATTATTGAATTATTTATATAATAAATTAAACAATTCATTATAAATTAAAATATTCAATTATTAATATAATAAATTAAGCAATTCATTATTAATTACACTATTGAATTATTTATACAATAAATTAAACAATTAATTATACAATAAACTACTGAATTATTTATATAATAAATTGAACGTTGAATTATTTTTATAACAATTTCTACAGTTTATTATAAATTAAATTATTGAATTATTTATATAATAAATTAAACAATTCATTATAAATTAAACTATTGAATTATTTACACAATAAATTAAACTATTGCACCAATTATATAATAAATTAAATTTTGAATTATTTTATAATAAATTAAACAATTCATTATAAATTAAATTTTTGAATTATTTACATAATAAATTAAGCAATTCATTATAAATTCAACTATTGAATTATTTATATCATCAATTAAACTATTGAATTATTTATATCATTAATTATATTTGAATTATTTTTATAATAAATTAAACAATTCATTTAAAATTAAACTATTGTATTATTTATATACTAAATTAAACAATTAATTATACAATAAAGTACTGAATTATTTATATAATAAATTGAACGTTGAATTATTTTTAGAATAAATTAATCAATTCATTTTAAAATAATCACTTGAGTTATTTATAAAATAAATTAAACAATTCATTATAAATTAAACTTTTGAATTATTTTTATAACAAATTCTATAGTTCATTATAAATTAAATTATTGAATTATTTATGTAATAAATTAAACAATTCATTAGAAATTATACTTTGAATTATTTTTATAATAAATTAAACAATTCATTTTGAAATAATCACTTGAATAATTTTTATAATAAATTAAACAATTCATTATAAATTAAAAGATTGAATCATTCATATCATAAATTAAACTATTGAATTATTTATATAATAAATTAAACTTTGATTTATTTTATAGTAAATTGAACAATTCATTTCTATATAATAACTTGAATTATTCATAAAATAAATTAAACAATTCATTATAAATTAAAATATTGAAATATTTATATAAAAAATTAAACAATTAATTATACAATAAGCTACTGAATTATTTATATAATAAATTGAACGTTGAATTATTTTTAGAATAAATTAATCAATTCATTTTAAAATAATCACTTGAGTTATTTATCAAATAACTTAAACAATTCATTATAAATTAAACTTTTGAATTATTTTTATAATAAATTAAACTTTGAATTATTTTTATAATGAATTAAACAATTCATTATAAATTAAATTATTGAATTATTAATATAATAAATTAAGCAATTCATTATAAATTCAACTATTGAATTATTTATACGATAAATTATACGTTGAATTATTTATATAATAAATTAAACAATTGAATTATTTACATAATAAATTAAACTTTGAATTATTTTTATAATAAATTAAACAATTCATTTTAAAATAATCACTTGAATTATTTATTAAATAAATTAAACAATTCATTTTAAAATAATCAATTGAATTATTTATTAAATAAATTAAACAATTCATTATAAACTAAACTATTGAATTATTTACATAATAAATTAAGCTATTGCAACAATTATATAATAAATTAAGTTTTGAATTATTTTAAGAATAAATTAAACAATTCATTTTGTAATAATCACTTGAATTATTTTAATAATAATTGAAACGATTCATTATAAATTAAATTATTGAATTACTAATATAATAAATTAAGGAATTCATTATAAATTAATCTATTGAATTATTTATATACTAAATTGAACTATTGAATTATTTATATAATCAATTAAACAGTTCATTATAAATTCAACTGTTGAATTATTCATATAATCAATTAAACTATTGAATTATTTATATCATTAATTATATTTGAATTATTTTATAATAAATTAAACAATTCATTTCAAATTAAACTATTGAACTATTTATATAATAAATTAAACAATTCATTATAAATTAAACTATTGAATAATTTATATAATAAATTAAAGAATTCATTATAAATTAAACTATTGAATTATTTACATAATAAATTAAACTATTGCACCAATTATATAATAAATTAAATTTTGAATTATTTTATAATAATTTAAGCAATTCATTATAAATTAAATTTTTGAATTATTTACATAATAAATTAAGCAATTCATTATAAATTCAACTATTGAATTATTTATATCATCAATTAAACTATTGAATTATTTATATCATTGATTATATTTGAATTATTTTTATAATAAATTAAACAATTCATTTAAAATTAAATTATTGTATTATTTATATACTAAATTGAAGTGTTGAATATTTTATATAATAAATTAAACAATTCATTATTAATTAAACTATTGAATTATTTATACAATAAATTAAACAATTAATTATACAATAAACTACTGAATTATTTATATAATAAATTGAACGTTGAATCATTTTTGGAATAAATTAATCAATTCATTTTAAAATAATCACTTGAGTTATTTATAAAATAACTTAAACAATTCATTATAAATTAAACTTTTGAATTATTTTTATAATAAATTAAACTTTGAATTATTTTTATAATAAATTAAACAATTCATTGTAAATTAAATTATTGAATTATTAATATAATAAATTAAGCAATTCATTATAAATTCAACTATTGAATTATTTATACGATAAATTATACGTTGAATTATTTATATAATAAATTAAACAATTGAATTATTTACATAATAAATTAAACTTTGAATTATTTTTATAATAAATTAAACAATTCATTTTAAAATAATCACTTGAACTATTTATAAATTAAATTAAACAATTCATTATAAATTAAACTATTGAATAATTTATATCATATATTAAACAATTTATTACAAACTAAACTATTGAATTATTTACATAATAAATTAAGCTATTGCACCAATTATATAATAAATTAAATTTTGATCTATTTTTAGAATAAATTAAACAATTCATTTTGTAATAATCACTTGAATTATTTTAGTAATAATTGAAACGATTCATTATAAATTAAATTATTGAATTATTTATATAATAAATTAAGCAATTCATTATAAATTCAACTATTGAATTATTTATATACTAAATTGAACTATTGAATTATTTATATCATTGATTATATTTGAATTATTTTTATAATAAATTAAACAATTCATTTAAAATTAAACTATTGTATTATTTATATACTAAATTGAAGTGTTGAATTTTTTATATAATAAATTAAACAATTCATTATTAATTCAACTATTGAATTATTTATACAATAAATTAAACAATTAATTATACAATAAACTACTGAATTATTTATATAATAAATTGAACGTTGAATTATTTTTAGAATAAATTAATCAATTCATTTTAAAATAATCACTTTAGTTATTTATAAAATAACTTAAACAATTCATTATAAATTAAACTTTTGAATTATTTTTATAACAAATTCTACAGTTCATTATAAATTAAATTATTGAATTATTTATATAATAAATTAAACAATTCATTATAAATTAAATTATTCAATTATTAATATAATAAATTAAGCAATTCATTATTAATTACACTATTGAATTATTTATACAATAAATTAAACAATTAATTATACAATAAACTACTGAATTATTTATATAATAAATTGAACGTTGAATTATTTTTATAACATTTTCTACAGTTTATTATAAATTAAATTATTGAATTATTTATATAATAAATTAAACAATTCATTATAAATTAAACTATTGAATTATTTACACAATAAATTAAACTATTGCACCAATTATATAATAAATTAAATTTTGAATTATTTTATAATAAATTAAACAATTCATTATAAATTAAATTTTTGAATTATTTACATAATAAATTAAGCAATTCATTATAAATTCAACTATTGAATTATTTATATCATCAATTAAACTATTGAATTATTTATATCATTAATTATATTTGAATTATTTTTATAATAAATTAAACAATTCATTTAAAATTAAGCTATTGTATTATTTATATACTAAATTAAACAATTAATTATACAATAAAGTACTGAATTATTTATATAATAAATTGAACGTTGAATTATTTTTAGAATAAATTAATCAATTCATTTTAAAATAATCACTTGAGTTATTTATAAAATAAATTAAACAATTCATTATAAATTAAACTTTTGAATTATTTTTATAACAAATTCTATAGTTCATTATAAATTAAATTATTGAATTATTTATGTAATAAATTAAACAATTCATTAGAAATTATACTTTGAATTATTTTTATAATAAATTAAACAATTCATTTTGAAATAATCACTTGAATAATTTTTATAATAAATTAAACAATTCATTATAAATTAAAAGATTGAATCATTCATATCATAAATTAAACTATTGAATTATTTATATAATAAATTAAACTTTGATTTATTTTATAGTAAATTGAACAATTCATTTCTATATAATAACTTGAATTATTCATAAAATAAATTAAACAATTCATTATAAATTAAAATATTGAAATATTTATATAAAAAATTAAACAATTAATTATACAATAAGCTACTGAATTATTTATATAATAAATTGAACGTTGAATTATTTTTAGAATAAATTAATCAATTCATTTTAAAATAATCACTTGAGTTATTTATCAAATAACTTAAACAATTCATTATAAATTAAACTTTTGAATTATTAATATAATAAATTAAGCAATTCATTATAAATTCAACTATTGAATTATTTATACGATAAATTATACGTTGAATTATTTATATAATAAATTAAACAATTGAATTATTTACATAATAAATTAAACTTTGAATTATTTTTATAATAAATTAAACAATTCATTTTAAAATAATCACTTGAATTATTTATTAAATAAATTAAACAATTCATTTTAAAATAATCAATTGAATTATTTATTAAATAAATTAAACAATTCATTATAAACTAAACTATTGAATTATTTACATAATAAATTAAGCTATTGCAACAATTATATAATAAATTAAGTTTTGAATTATTTTAAGAATAAATTAAACAATTCATTTTGTAATAATCACTTGAATTATTTTAATAATAATTGAAACGATTCATTATAAATTAAATTATTGAATTACTAATATAATAAATTAAGGAATTCATTATAAATTAATCTATTGAATTATTTATATACTAAATTGAACTATTGAATTATTTATATAATCAATTAAACAGTTCATTATAAATTCAACTGTTGAATTATTCATATAATCAATTAAACTATTGAATTATTTATATCATTAATTATATTTGAATTATTTTATAATAAATTAAACAATTCATTTCAAATTAAACTATTGAATTATTGATATAATAAATTAAACAATTCATTTCAAATTAAACTATTGAACTATTTATATAATAAATTAAACAATTCATTATAAATTAAACTATTGAATAATTTATATAATAAATTAAAGAATTCATTATAAATTAAACTATTGAATTATTTACATAATAAATTAAACTATTGCACCAATTATATAATAAATTAAATTTTGAATTATTTTATAATAATTTAAGCAATTCATTATAAATTAAATTTTTGAATTATTTACATAATAAATTAAGCAATTCATTATAAATTCAACTATTGAATTATTTATATCATCAATTAAACTATTGAATTATTTATATCATTGATTATATTTGAATTATTTTTATAATAAATTAAACAATTCATTTAAAATTAAACTATTGTATTATTTATATACTAAATTGAAGTGTTGAATTTTTTATATAATAAATTAAACAATTCATTATTAATTAAACTATTGAATTATTTATACAATAAATTAAACAATTAATTATACAATAAACTATTGAATTATTTATATAATAAATTGAACGTTGAATCATTTTTGGAATAAATTAATCAATTCATTTTAAAATAATCACTTGAGTTATTTATAAAATAACTTAAACAATTCATTATAAATTAAACTTTTGAATTATTTTTATAACAAATTCTACAGTTCATTATAAATTAAATTATTGAATTATTTATATAATAAATTAAACAATTCATTATAAATTAAATTATTCAATTATTAATATAATAAATTAAGCAATTCATTATTAATTACACTATTGAATTATTTATACAATAAATTAAACAATTAATTATACAATAAACTACTGAATTATTTATATAATAAATTGAACGTTGAATTATTTTTAGAATAAATTAATCAATTCATTTTAAAATAATCACTTTAGTTATTTATAAAATAACTTAAACAATTCATTATAAATTAAACTTTTGAATTATTTTTATAACAATTTCTACAGTTTATTATAAATTAAATTATTGAATTATTTATATAATAAATTAAACAATTCATTATAAATTAAACTATTGAATTATTTACACAATAAATTAAACTATTGCACCAATTATATAATAAATTAAATTTTGAATTATTTTATAATAAATTAAACAATTCATTATAAATTAAATTTTTGAATTATTTACATAATAAATTAAGCAATTCATTATAAATTCAACTATTGAATTATTTATATCATCAATTAAACTATTGAATTATTTATATCATTGATTATATTTGAATTATTTTTATAATAAATTAAACAATTCATTTAAAATTAAACTATTGTATTATTTATATACTAAATTAAACAATTAATTATACAATAAAGTACTGAATTATTTATATAATAAATTGAACGTTGAATTATTTTTAGAATAAATTAATCAATTCATTTTAAAATAATCACTTGAGTTATTTATCAAATAACTTAAACAATTCATTATAAATTAAACTTTTGAATTATTAATATAATAAATTAAGCAATTCATTATAAATTCAACTATTGAATTATTTATACGATAAATTATACGTTGAATTATTTATATAATAAATTAAACAATTGAATTATTTACATAATAAATTAAACTTTGAATTATTTTTATAATAAATTAAACAATTCATTTTAAAATAATCACTTGAATTATTTATTAAATAAATTAAACAATTCATTTTAAAATAATCAATTGAATTATTTATTAAATAAATTAAACAATTCATTATAAACTAAACTATTGAATTATTTACATAATAAATTAAGCTATTGCAACAATTATATAATAAATTAAGTTTTGAATTATTTTAAGAATAAATTAAACAATTCATTTTGTAATAATCACTTGAATTATTTTAATAATAATTGAAACGATTCATTATAAATTAAATTATTGAATTACTAATATAATAAATTAAGGAATTCATTATAAATTAATCTATTGAATTATTTATATACTAAATTGAACTATTGAATTATTTATATAATCAATTAAACAGTTCATTATAAATTCAACTGTTGAATTATTCATATAATCAATTAAACTATTGAATTATTTATATCATTAATTATATTTGAATTATTTTATAATAAATTAAACAATTCATTTCAAATTAAACTATTGAATTATTGATATAATAAATTAAACAATTCATTATAAAATAATCACTTGAACTATTTATATAATAAATTAAACAATTCATTATAAATTAAACGATTGAATAATTTATATAATAAATTAAAGAATTCATTATAAATTAAACTATTGAATTATTTACATAATAAATTAAACTATTGCACCAATTATATAATAAATTAAATTTTGAATTATTTTATAATAATTTAAGCAATTCATTATAAATTAAATTTTTGAATTATTTACATAATAAATTAAGCAATTCATTATAAATTCAACTATTGAATTATTTATATCATCAATTAAACTATTGAATTATTTATATCATTGATTATATTTGAATTATTTTTATAATAAAGTAAACAATTCATTTAAAATTAAACTATTGTATTATTTATATACTAAATTGAAGTGTTGAATTTTTTATATAATAAATTAAACAATTCATTATTAATTAAACTATTGAATTATTTATACAATAAATTAAACAATTAATTATACAATAAACTATTGAATTATTTATATAATAAATTGAACGTTGAATCATTTTTGGAATAAATTAATCAATTCATTTTAAAATAATCACTTGAGTTATTTATAAAATAACTTAAACAATTCATTATAAATTAAACTTTTGAATTATTTTTATAATAAATTAAACTTTGAATTATTTTTATAATAAATTAAGCAATTCATTATAAATTCAACTATTGAATTATTTATACGATAAATTATACGTTGAATTATTTATATAATAAATTAAACAATTGAATTATTTACATAATAAATTAAACTTTGAATTATTTTTATAATAAATTAAACAATTCATTTTAAAATAATCACTTGAACTATTTATAAAATAAATTAAACAATTCATTATAAATTAAACTATTGAATAATTTATATAATATATTAAACAATTTATTACAAACTAAACTATTGAATTATTTACATAATAAATTAAGCTATTGCACCAATTATATAATAAATTAAATTTTGATCTATTTTTAGAATAAATTAAACAATTCATTTTGTAATAATCACTTGAATTATTTTAATAATAATTGAAACGATTCATTATAAATTAAATTATTGAATTATTTATATAATAAATTAAGCAATTCATTATAAATTCAACTATTGAATTATTTATATACTAAATTGAACTATTGAATTATTTATATCATTGATTATATTTGAATTATTTTTATAATAAATTAAACAATTCATTTAAAATTAAACTATTGTATTATTTATATACTAAATTGAAGTGTTGAATTTTTTATATAATAAATTAAACAATTCATTATTAATTCAACTATTGAATTATTTATACAATAAATTAAACAATTAATTATACAATAAACTACTGAATTATTTATATAATAAATTGAACGTTGAATTATTTTTAGAATAAATTAATCAATTCGTTTTAAAATAATCACTTGAGTTATTCATAAAATAACTTAAACAATTCATTATAAATTAAACTTTTGAATTATTTTTATAATAAATTCTACAGTTCATTATAAATTAAATTATTGAATTATTAATATAATAAATAAAGCAATTCATTATAAATTCAACTATTGAATTATTCATCTCATCAATTAAACTATTGAATTATTTATATCATTAATTATATTTGAATTATTTTATCATAAATTAAACAATTCATTTAAAATTAAACTATTGAATTATTCTTATAATAAATTAAAGAAGTCATTTTAAAATAATCACATGAATTATTTCTCAAATAAATTTAAAAATTCATTTTAAATTAAAATATTGAATTATTTATACAATAACTTTAACAATTCATTATAAATTAAACTACTGAATTATTTATATAATAAGTTGAACTTTGAATTATTTTTATAATAAATTAAACGATTCATTTTAAAACAATCACTTGAATTATTTATATAATAAATTAAACAATTCATTATAAATTAAAATATTGAAATATTCATATAATAAATTGAAGAATTCATTACAAATTAAACTATTGAATTATTTATACGATAAATTATACGTTGAATTATTTTAATAATGAATTAAACAATTTATTTTAAAATAATCACTTGAATTATTTATAAAATAAATTAAACAATTCATTATAAATTAAACTATTGAATAATTTATATAATAAATTAAACAATTTATTACAAACTAAACTATTAAATTATTTACATAATAAATTAAGCTATTGCACCAATTATATAATAAATTAAATTTTGAACTATTTTTAGAATAAATTAAACAATTCATTTTGTAATAATCACTTGAATTATTTTAATAATAATTGAAACGATTCATTATAAATTAAATTATTGAATTATTTATATAATAAATTAAACTATTCATTTTAAAATAATCACTTGAATTATTTATATAATAAATTAGCAGTTCATTATAAATTAAACTATTGAATAATTTATATAATAAATTAAACAATTCATTATAAATTAAATTTTTGAATTATTTACATAATAAATTAAGCAATTCATTGTAAATTCAACTATTGAATTATTTATATAATCAATTAAACTATTGAATTATTTATATTAATTATATTTGAATTATTTTTATAATAAATTAAACAATTCATTTAAAATTAAACTATTGTATTATTTATATACTAAATTGAAATGTTGAATTTTTTATATAATAAATTAAACAATTCATTATTAATTAAACTATTGAATTATTTATACAATAAATTAAACAATTAATTATACAATAAACTACTGAATTATTTATATAATAAATTGAACGTTGAATTATTTTTAGAATAAATTAATCAATTCATTTTAAAATAATCACTTTAGTTATTTATAAAATAACTTAAACAATTCATTATAAATTAAACTTTTGAATTATTTTTATAACAAATTCTACATTTCATTATAAATTAAATTATTGAATTATTTATATAATAAATTAAACAATTCATTATAAATTAAATTATTGAATTATTAATATAATAAGTTAAGCAATTCATTATAAATTCAACTGTTGAATTATTCATATAATCAATTAAACTATTGAATTATTTATATCATTAATTATATTTGAATTATTTTATAATAAATTAAACAATTCATTTCAAATTAAACTATTGAATTATTGATATAATAAATTAAACAATTCATTTTAAAATAATCACTTGAACTATTTATATAATAAATTAAACAATTCATTATAAATTAAACTATTGAATAATTTATATAATAAATTAAAGAATTCATTATAAATTAAACTATTGAATTATTTACATAATAAATTAAACTATTGCACCAATTATATAATAAATTAAATTTTGAATTATTTTATAATAATTTAAGCAATTCATTATAAATTAAATTTTTGAATTATTTACATAATAAATTAAGCAATTCATTATAAATTCAACTATTGAATTATTTATATCATCAATTAAACTATTGAATTATTTATATCATTGATTATATTTGAATTATTTTTATAATAAATTAAACAATTCATTATTAATTAAACTATTGAATTATTTATACAATAAATTAAACAATTAATTATACAATAAACTACTGAATTATTTATATAATAAATTGAACGTTGAATCATTTTTGGAATAAATTAATCAATTCATTTTAAAATAATCACTTGAGTTATTTATAAAATAACTTAAACAATTCATTATAAATTAAACTTTTGAATTATTTTTATAATAAATTAAACATTGAATTATTTTTATAATAAATTAAACAATTCATTGTAAATTAAATTATTGAATTATTAATATAATAAATTAAGCAATTCATTATACATTCAACTATTGAATTATTTATACGATAAATTATACGTTGAATTATTTATATAATAAATTAAACAATTGAATTATTTACATAATAAATTAAACTTTGAATTATTTATATAATAAATTAAACAATTCATTTTAAAATAATCACTTGAACTATTTATAAAATAAATTAAACAATTCATTATAAATTAAACTATTGAATAATTTATATAATAAATTAAACAATTTATTACAAACTAAACTATTGAATTATTTACATAATAAATTAACCTATTGCACCAATTATATAATAAATTAAATTTTGATCTATTTTTAGAATAAATTAAACAATTCATTTTGTAATAATCACTTGAATTATTTTAATAATAATTGAAACGATTCATTATAAATTAAATTATTGAATTATTTATATAATAAATTAAGCAATTCATTATAAATTCAACTATTGAATTATTTATATACTAAATTGAACGATTGAATTATTTATATAACAAATTAAACAATTCGTTATTAATTAAACTATAGAATTATTTATATAATAAATTAAACAGTTCATTATAAATTAAATTATTGAATTATTTATATAATAAATTAAACTATTCATTTTAAAATAATCACTTGAATTATTTATATAATAAATTAGCAATTCATTATAAATTAAACTATTGAATAACTTATATAATAAATTAAACAATTCATTATAAATTAAACTATTGAATTATTTACATAATAAATTAAACTATTGCACCAATTATATAATAAATTAAATTTTGAATTATTTTATAATAAATTAAACAATTCATTATAAATTAAATTTTTGAATTATTTACATAATAAATTAAGCAATTCATTGTAAATTCAACTATTGAATTATTTATATAATCAATTAAACTATTGAATTATTTATATCATTAATTATATTTGAATTATTTTTATAATAAATTAAACAATTCATTTAAAATTAAACTATTGTATTATTTATATACTAAATTGAAATGTTGAATTTTTTATATAATAAATTAAACAATTCATTATTAATTAAACTATTGAATTATTTATACAATAAATTAAACAATTAATTATACAATAAACTACTGAATTATTTATATAATAAATTGAACGTTGAATTATTTTTAGAATAAATTAATCAATTCATTTTAAAATAATCACTTTAGTTATTTATAAAATAACTTTTACAATTCATTATAAATTAAACTTTTGAATTATTTTTATAACAAATTCTACAGTTCATTATAAATTTAATTATTGAATTATTTATATAATAAATTAAACAATTCATTATAAATTAAATTATTCAATTATTAATATAATAAATTAAGCAATTCATTATTAATTACACTATTGAATTATTTATACAATAAATTAAACAATTAATTATACAATAAACTACTGAATTATTTATATAATAAATTGAACGTTGAATTATTTTTAGAATAAATTAATCAATTCATTTTAAAATAATCACTTTAGTTATTTATAAAATAACTTAAACAATTCATTATAAATTAAACTTTTGAATTATTTTTATAACAATTTCTACAGTTTATTATAAATTAAATTATTGAATTATTTATATAATAAATTAAACAATTCATTATAAATTAAACTATTGAATTATTTACACAATAAATTAAACTATTGCACCAATTATATAATAAATTAAATTTTGAATTATTTTATAATAAATTAAACAATTCATTATAAATTAAATTTTTGAATTATTTACATAATAAATTAAGCAATTCATTATAAATTCAACTATTGAATTATTTATATCATCAATTAAACTATTGAATTATTTATATCATTAATTATATTTGAATTATTTTTATAATAAATTAAACAATTCATTTAAAATTAAACTATTGTATTATTTATATACTAAATTAAACAATTAATTATACAATAAACTAATGAATTATTTATATAATAAATTGAACGTTGAATTATTTTCAGAATAAATTAATCAATTCATTTTAAAATAATCACTTGAGTTATTTATAAAATAAATTAAACAATTCATTATAAATTAAACTTTTGAATTATTTTTATAACAAATTCTATAGTTCATTATAAATTAAATTATTGAATTATTTATGTAATAAATTAAACAATTCATTAGAAATTATACTTTGAATTATTTTTATAATAAATTAAACAATTCATTTTGAAATAATCACTTGAATAATTTTTATAATAAATTAAACAATTCATTATAAATTAAAAGATTGAATCATTCATATCATAAATTAAACTATTGAATTATTTATATAATAAATTAAACTTTGATTTATTTTATAGTAAATTGAACAATTCATTTCTATATAATAACTTGAATTATTCATAAAATAAATTAAACAATTCATTATAAATTAAAATATTGAAATATTCATATAAAAAATTAAACAATTAATTATACAATAAGCTACTGAATTATTTATATAATAAATTGAACGTTGAATTATTTTTAGAATAAATTAATCAATTCATTTTAAAATAATCACTTGAGTTATTTATCAAATAACTTAAACAATTCATTATAAATTAAACTTTTGAATTATTTTATAACAAATTCTACAGTTCATTATAAATTAAATTATTGAATTATTAATATAATAAATTAAGCAATTCATTATAAATTCAACTATTGAATTATTTATACGATAAATTATACGTTGAATTATTTATATAATAAATTAATCAATTGAATTATTTACATAATAAATTAAACAATTCATTTTAAAATAATCAATTGAATTATTTATTAAATAAATTAAACAATTCATTATAAACTAAACTATTGAATTATTTACATAATAAATTAAGCTATTGCAACAATTATATAATAAATTAAGTTTTGAATTATTTTAAGAATAAATTAAACAATTCATTTTGTAATAATAACTTGAATTATTTTAATAATAATTGAGACGATTCATTATAAATTAAATTATTGAATTATTAATATAATAAATTAAGCAATTCATTATAAATTCAACTATTGAATTATTTATACGATAAATTATACGTTGAATTATTTATATAATAAATTAAACAATTGAATTATTTATATAATAAATTAAACTTTGATTTATTTTATAGTAAATTGAACAATTCATTTCTATATAATAACTTGAATTATTCATAAAATAAATTAAACAATTCATTATAAATTAAAATATTGAAATATTCATATAAAAAATTAAACAATTAATTATACAATAAGCTACTGAATTATTTATATAATAAATTGAACGTTGAATTATTTTTAGAATAAATTAATCAATTCATTTTAAAATAATCACTTGAGTTATTTATCAAATAACTTAAACAATTCATTATAAATTAAACTTTTGAATTATTTTATAACAAATTCTACAGTTCATTATAAATTAAATTATTGAATTATTAATATAATAAATTAAGCAATTCATTATAAATTCAACTATTGAATTATTTATACGATAAATTATACGTTGAATTATTTATATAATAAATTAATCAATTGAATTATTTACATAATAAATTAAACAATTCATTTTAAAATAATCAATTGAATTATTTATTAAATAAATTAAACAATTCATTATAAACTAAACTATTGAATTATTTACATAATAAATTAAGCTATTGCAACAATTATATAATAAATTAAGTTTTGAATTATTTTAAGAATAAATTAAACAATTCATTTTGTAATAATAACTTGAATTATTTTAATAATAATTGAGACGATTCATTATAAATTAAATTATTGAATTACTAATATAATAAATTAAGGAATTCATTATAAATTAATCTATTGAATTATTTATATACTAAATTGAACTATTGAATTATTTATATAATCAATTAAACAGTTCATTATAAATTAAATTATTGAATTATTTATATAATAAATTAAACTATTGAATTATTTATATAATAAATTAAACAATTCATTATAAATTAAACTATTGAATTATTTATATAATCAAGTAAACTATTGAATTATTTATATAATCAATTAAACTATTGAATTATTTTATAATAAATTAAACAATTCATTTTTAATAAAACTATTGAATTATTTATACAATAAATTAAACAATTAATTATACAATAAACTACTGAATTATTTATATAATAAATTGAACGTTGAATTATTTTTAGAATAAATTAATCAATTCATTTTAAAATAATCACATGAATTATTTCTCAAATAAATTAAAAAATTCATTTTAAATTAAAATATTGAATTATTTATATAATAAATTTAACAATTCATTATCAATTAAACTACTGAATTATTTATATAATAAGTTGAACTTTGAATTATTTTTATAATAAATTAAACGATTCATTTTAAAATAATCACTTGAATTATTTACATAATAAATTAAGCAATTCATTATAAATTATACTTTGAATTATTTTTACAATAAATCAAACAATTCATTTTGAAATAATCACTTGAATAATTTTTATAATAAATTAAACAATTCGTTATAAATTAAAAGATTGAATTATTCATATCATAAATTAAACAATTCATTATAAATTAAAATATTGAAATATTCATATAATAAATTGAAGAATTCATTATAAATTAAACTACTGAATTATTTACATAATAAATTAAACTATTGCACCAATTATATAATAAATTAAATTTTGAATTATTTTTATAATACATGAAACAATTCATTTTGAAGTAATCACTTGAATTATTTTTATAATAAATTAAACAATTCATTATAAATTAAATTTTTGAATTATTTATATAATAAATTAAGCAATTCATTACAAATTCAACTATTGAATTATTTATATAATCAATTAAACTATTGAATTATTTATATAATCAATTAAACTATTGAATTATTTTATAATAAATTAAACAATTCATTTCAAATTAAACTATTGAATTATTGATATAATAAATTAAACAAGTCATTTAAAAATAATCACATGAATTATTTCTCAAATAAATTAAAAAATTCATTTTAAATTAAAATATCGAATTATTTATATAATAAATATAACGATTCATTATAAATTAAACTACTGAAGTATTTATATAATAAGTTGAACTTTGAATTATTTTTATAATAAATTAAACGATTCATTTTAAAATAATCACTTGAATTATTTATATAATAAATTAAACAATTCATTATAAATTAAAAGATTGAATTATTTATATCATAAATTAAACTTTGAATTATTTTATCGTAAATTGAACTATTCATTTCAATATAATCACTTGAATTATTTATAAAATAACTTAAACAATTCATTATAAATTAAACTTTTGAATTATTTTTATAATAAATTCTACAGTTCATTATAAATTAAATTATTGAATTATTTATATAATAAATCAAGCAATTCATTATAAATTCTACTATTGAATTATTCATATAATCAATTAAACTATTGAATTATTTATATCATTAATTATATTTGAATTATTTTATCATAAATTAAACAATTCATTTAAAATTAAACGTTGAATTATTTATATAATAAATTAAACAATTCATTATAAATTAAACTATTGAATTATTTATGTGATAAATTATACGTTGAATTATTTATATAATAAATTAAACAATTGAATTATTTACATAATAAATTAAACTTTGAATTATTTTTATAATAATTTAAACAATTCATTTTAAAATAATCACTTGAATTATTTATAAAATAAATTATACAATTCATTATAAATTAAACTATTGAATAATTTATATAATAAATTAAGCTATTGCACCAATTATATAATAAATTAAATTTTGAATTATTTATAGAATAAATTAAACAATTCATTTTGTAATAATCACTTGAATTATTTTAATAATAATTGAAAGGATTCATTATAAATTAAATTATTGAATTACTAATATAATAAATTAAGCAATTCATTATAAATTCAACTATTGAATTATTTATATACTAAATTGAACTATTGAATTATTTATATAATAAATTAAACAGATCATTATAAATTAAATTATTGAATAATTTATATAATAAATTAAACAATTCATAATAAATTAAACTATTGAATTATTTACATAATAAATTAAACTATTGCACCAATTATATAATAAATTAAATTTTAAATTATTTTTATAATACATGAAACAATTCATTTTGAAATAATCACTTGAATTATTTATATAATAAATTAAGCAATTCATTATAAATCCAACTATTGAATTATTTATATAATCAATTAAACTATTGAATTATTTATATCATTAATTATATTTGAATTATTTTTATAATAAATTAAACTATTGTATTATTTATATACTAAATTGAACGTTGAATTATTTTTTGAATAAATTAATCAATTCATTTTAAAATAATCACTTGAGTTATTTATAAAATAACTTAAACAATTCATTATAAATTAAACTTTTGAATTATTTTATAACAAATTCTACAGTTCATTATAAATTAAATTATTGAATTATTCATATAATAAATTCAGCAATTCATTATAAATTCAACTGTTGAATTATTGATATAATAAATTAAACAATTCATTATTAATTAAACTATTGAATTATTTATATCATCAATTAAACTATTGAATTATTTATATCATTAATTATATTTGAATTATTTAATAATAAATTAAACAATTCATTTAAAATTAAACTATTGAATTATTGATATAATAAATTAAACAATTCATTATTAATTAAACTATTGAATTATTTATACAATAAATGAAACAATTAATTATACAATAAACTATTGAATTATTTATATTATAAATTAAACACTTCATTATAAATTAAACTATTGAATTATTTATATAATAAATTAAACAATTCATTATAAATTAAACAATTGAATTATTTATGCAAAAAACTAAACTATTGCATTATTTATACAATAAATTAAACTTTGAATTATTTTTATAATAAAATGAACAATTCATTTAAAATTAAACGTTGAATTATTTATATAATAAATTAAACAATTCATTATAAATTAAACTACTGAATTAATCATATAATAAATTGAACTATTGAATTACTTATATTATAAATTAAACTTTGAATTACTAATGTAATTAATTAATCAATTTATTTTAAAATCACATGAATTATTCAAATAATTTAAACAATTCATTATCAATTAAACTATTGAATTATATAATAAATTAAACAATTCATTATCACTTAAATGATTGAATTATTTATATAATAAATTGAACTATTGAATTATATATATAACAAATTAAACATTGAATTATTTTTATAATACATTGCAGAATTGCATTATTTATATAATAAATTAAACAATTCATTATAAATTAAACTATTGAATTATTTATACCATAAATTAAACGGTGAATTATTTTTAGAATAAATTCATCAATTTATTTTAAAAGAATCACTTGAATTATTTATAAAATAAATTAAAAATTTCAATATAAATTAAACTATTGAATTATTTATATCATAAATTAAACTATTGAATTGTTTATATAACAAATTGACTTTGAATTATTTTTATAATAAATTAACCAATTCATTTAAAAATAAACACATGAATTAATTTTAAAAATAAATAAAACAATTCATTATAAATTTAAAAAATTGAATTATTTATATGATAAATTGAACTTTGAATTATTTTTGTAATAAATTAATCAATTTATTTAAAAATAATCACTTGAATTATTCAAAAATAAATTAAACAATTCATTATAAATTAAACTATTGAATTATTTATATAATGAATTGAACAATTCATTATAAATTAAAGGATTTAATTATTTATATCATGAATTAAACTATTGAGTTATTTATATAACAAATTAAACTTTGAATTATTTTACATAATAAATTAAACAAACCATTTTAAAATAATCACATGAATTATTTACAAAATAAATTAAACTATTGAATTATAATAAATTAAACAATTCATTATCACTTAAACAAATGAATTATTTGTATAATAAATTGAACTATTGAATTATATATATAATAAATTAAACTTTGAATTATTTTTATAATACTTTGCAGAATTGCATTATTTATATAATAAATTAAACAATTCAATTTAAAATAATGACTTCAATTATTTATATAATAAATAAAACAATTCATTATAAACTAAACTATTGAATTATTTACATAATAAATTAAACTATTGAATTATTTATATTATAAATTAAACTTTGAATTATTTTTATAATAAATTTAACAATTCATATTAAAATAATCACTTGAATTTTTATGTAATAAATTAAACAATTCATTACAAATTGAACTATTGAATTACTTATACCATAAATTAAACTTTGAATTATTTTTATAATAAATTAAACAATTCATTTTAAAAGAAACACTTGAATTATTTATATGACAAATTAAAAATTCATTATAAATTAAACTATTGAATTATTTATAGAATAAATTAAACTATTGAATTATTTATATAATAAATTAAACGATGTATTATTTTAATAATTAAACAATCCATTTTAAAATAATCACATGAATTATTTATAAAATAAATTAAAGAATTCATTATTAATTAAATTATTGAATTATTTATATAATATATTGAGCAATTCATTATAAATTAAACTATTGAATTATTTACATAATAAATTAAACAATTCATTTTCAAGTAATCATTTAATTATTTATATAATAAATGAAACTATTGAATTATTTATATAATAAATTAAACAATTCATTTTCAAGTAATCATTTAATTATTTATATAATAAATGAAACTATTGAATTATTTATGTAATAAATTAAACAATTCATTATAAATTCAATTATTGAATTATTTATATAATAAATGAAACAATTCATTATAAACTAAACTATTGAATTATTTACATAATAAATTAAACTATTGAATTATTTATATTATAAATTAAACTTTGAATTATTTTTATAATAAATTAAGCAATTCATATTAAAATAATCACTTGAACTTTTTATGTAATAAATTAAACAATTCATTAACAATTAAACTATTGACTTATTTAAACCATAAATTAATCTTTGAATTAATTTTATAATAAATTACACAATTCATTATAAAAGAAACACTTGAATTCTTTATATGACAAATTAAACAATTCATTTTAAAAGAAACACTTGAATTATTTATATGACAAATTAAACAATTCATTTTAAAAGAAACACTTGATTTATTTATATGACAAATTAAACAATTCATTAAAAATTAAACTATTGAATTATTTATATAATCAATTAAACTATTGAATTATTTATATAATAAATTAAACTATGGATTATTTTAATAATAAGTTAAACAATCCATTTTAAAATAATCACATGAATTATTTATAAAATAAATTAAACAATTCATTCTTAATTAAAATATTGAATTATTTATATAATGAATGAAGCAATTCATTACAAATTGAACTATTGAATTATTTATATAATCAATTAAACTATTGAATTACTATATAATTAATTATAATTGAATTATTTTTATAATAAATTAAACAATTCATTATAAATTAAACTACTGAATTATTTATATAATAAATTGAACTATTGAATTATTTATATTATAAATTAAACTTTGAATTATTTTTTTAATAAATTAATCAATTTATTTTATAATAATCACGTGAATCATTTATATAATAAATTGAACTTTGAATTATTTTTAGAATAAATTCATCAATTCATTTTAAAATAATCACTTGAATTATTTTTATACTAAATTAAACAATTCATTTTAAAATAATCATTGAATTATGTATATCATAAATTAAACTATTGAATTATTTATATAATAAATCAAACAATTCATTATAAATTAAACTATTGAATTCGTTATGTAATCAAATAAACTATTGAATTATTTTTACAATAAATTAAACAATTCATTCTAAAAGAAACACTTGAATTATTTATGTGACAAATTAAAAAATTCATTATAAATTAAACTATTGAATTATTTATATAATAAATTAAACTATTGAATTATTTATATAATAAATTAAACCATTCATTATTAATTAAATTATTGAATTATTTATATAATAAATTGAGCAATTCATTATAAATTAAACTATTGAATTATTTATATAATAAATAGAACTATTGAATTATTTACATAATAAATTAAACAATTCATTTTAAAATAATCATTGAATTATTTATATAATAAATGAAACTATTGAATTATTTATATAATAAATCAAACAATTCATTATAAATTCAACTGTTGAATTATTTATGTAATTAATTAAATTTGTATTATTTGTATATATAATTAAACAATTCATTGTAATTAAACTATTGAATTATTTATGTAATAAATTAAACAATTAATTATAAATTCAATTATTGAATTATTTATATAATAAATGAAACAATTCATTATAAACTAAACTATTGAATTATTTACATAATAAATTAAACTATTGAATTATTTATATTATAAATTAAACTTTGAATTATTTTTATAATAAATTAAACAATTCATATTAAAATAATCACTTGAATTTTTTATGTAATAAATTAAACAATTCATTAACAATTAAAATATTGACTTATTTAAACCATAAATTAATCTTTGAATGAATTTTATAATAAATTAAACAATTCATTTTAAAAGAAACACTTGAATTATTTATATGACAAATTAAACAATGCATTTTAAAAGAAACACTTGAATTATTTATATGACAAATTAAACAATTCATTAAAAATTAAACTATTGAATTATTTATATAATAAATTAAACTATTGAATGATTTATATAATAAATTAAACTATGGATTATTTTAATAATAAATTAAACAATTCATTTTAAAATAATGACTTAAATTATTTATATAATAAATTAAACCATTGAATTATTTATGTAATAAATTAAGCTTTGAATTATTATTTATAATAAATTAAACAATTCATTTTAAAACAATAATTGAATTATTTATATCATAAATGAAACTTGAATTATTTATATAATAAATCAAACAATTCATTATAAATTAAACTATTGAATTATTTATAGAATTAATTAAATTTGTATTATTTTTATGTATAATTAAACAATTCATTGTAAATTAAACTATTGAATTATTTATGTAATAAATTGAACTATTCAATTATTTATATAATAAATTAAACTATTCCTTATAAATTAAACTACGGAATTATTTATATGATAAATTGACCTATTGAATTATTTATTTAATTAATTAAACTTTGAATTATTTATATGACAAATTAAAAAATTCATTATAAATTAAACTATTGAATTATTTATAGAATAAATTAAACTATTGAATTATTTATATAATAAATTAAACGATGTATTATTTTAATAATTAAACAATCCATTTTAAAATAATCACATGAATTATTTATAAAATAAATTAAAGAATTCATTATTAATTAAATTATTGAATTATTTATATAATATATTGAGCAATTCATTATAAATTAAACTATTGAATTATTTACATAATAAATTAAACAATTCATTTTACAGTAATCATTTAATTATTTATATAATAAATGAAACTATTGAATTATTTATATAATAAATCAAACAATTCATTATAAATTCAACTGTTGAATTATTTATGTAATTAATTAAATTTGTATTATTTTTATATATAATTAAACAATTCATTGTAATTAAAATATTGAATTATTTATGTAATAAATTAAACAATTCATTATAAATTCAATTATTGAATTATTTATATAATAAATGAAACAATTCATTATAAACTAAACTATTGAATTATTTACATAATAAATTAAACTATTGAATTATTTATATTATAAATTAAACTTTGAATTATTTTTATAATAAATTAAGCAATTCATATTAAAATAATCACTTGAATTTTTTATGTAATAAATTAAACAATTCATTAACAATTAAACTATTGACTTATTTAAACCATAAATTAATCTTTGAATGAATTTTATAATAAATTAAATAATTCATTTTAAAAGAAACACTTGAATTATTTATATGACAAATTAAACAATGCATTTTAAAAGAAACACTTGAATTATTTATATGACAAATTAAACAATTCATTAAAAATTAAACTATTGAATTATTTATATAATAAATTAAACTATTGAATTATTTATATAATAAATTAAACTATGGATTATTTTAATAATAAATTAAACAATTCATTTTAAAATAATCACTTAAATTATTTATATAATAAATTAAACCATTGAATTATTTATGTAATAAATTAAGCTTTGAATTATTATTTATAATAAATTAAACAATTCATTTTAAAACAATAATTGAATTATTTATATCATAAATGAAACTTGAATTATTTATATAATAAATCAAACAATTCATTATAAATTAAACTATTGAATTATTTATAGAATTAATTAAATTTGTATTATTTTTATGTATAATTAAACAATTCATTGTAAATTAAACTATTGAATTATTTATGTAATATATTGAACTATTCAATTATTTATATAATAAATTAAACTATTCCTTATAAATTAAACTACGGAATTATTTATATGATAAATTGACCTATTGAATTATTTATTTAATTAATTAAACTTTGAATTATTTCTATAATAAATTGAAGAATTCATTATAAATTAAACCATTGAATTATTTATATAATACATTAAACTATTGAATTATTTTTGTAATAAATTAAACAATTCATTTTAAAATAATCACTTGAATTATTTATATAATAAATTAAACAATTCATTATAAATTCAAGTAATGAATTATTTATGTGATAAATTAAACAATTCTTTATAAATTGAACTATTGAATTAGTTATACAATAAATTAAACGATTGAATTATTTATATAATAAATTAAGCTTTGAATTGTTTTAGTATTGAATTAATCAATTCATTTTAAAATAATCACTTGAATTAGTTATATAATAAATTAAACAATTCATTATAAATTCAACTAATGAATTATTTATGTGATAAATTAAATTTTGAATTATATTTATAATGAATTAAACAATTCATTTTAAAAGAAACACTTGAATTATTTATATGACAAATTAAACAATTCATTATAAATTAAACTATTGAATTATTTATATAATAAATTAAACATTTCATTATAAATTAAACTATTGAATTATTCATATAATAAGTTAAGCTATTGCACCATTTTTATAATAAATTAAACAATTCATTTTAAAATAAACACATGAATTAATTTTTAAAATAAATAAAACAATTCATTATAAATTTAAAAATTGAATGATTGATATAATAAATTAAACTATTGAATTATTTATATAATAAATTGAACTTGGAATTATTATTTATAATAAATTAAACAATTCATTTTAAAATAATCATTGAATTATTTATATAATTAATGATAATATAGAATTATTTATATAATAAATCAAACAATTCACTATAAATTAAAGTATTGAATTATTTATATAATAAATTGAACTATGAATTATTTACATAATAAATTAAACTTTGAAATATTTTTATAATAAATTAAACAATTCATTTTACAATAAACACATGAATCATTTATAAAATAAATTAAACTATTCATTATCAATTAATGTATTGCATTATTTATAAAATAAATTAAACAATGCATTATAAATTAAACTACTGAATTATTTATACAATAAATTGAACTATTGATTCATATATATATTAAATTAAACTTTGAATTATATTTGTAATAAATTAAACAAATCATTTAAAAATAATCATTTGAATTATTTATAAAATAAATTAAACAATTCATTATCAATTAAACTATTGAATTATATAATAAATTAAACAATTCATTATCACTTAAACGATTGAATTATTTATATAATAAATTGAACTATTGAATTATATATATAACAAATTAAACATTGAATTATTTTTATAATACATTGCAGAATTGTATTATTTATATAATAAATTAAACAATTCATTTTAAAATAATCATTGAATTATTTATATAATCAAATAAACTATTGAATTACTTATATAATTAATTAAATTTGTATTATATTTATAATAAATTAAACAATTCATTATAAATTAAACCATTGAATTATTTATGTAATAAATTGAACTATTCAATTATTTATATAATAAATTAAACTTTGAATTATTTTTATAATAAATTAAACAATTCATTATAAATTAAACCATTGAATTATTTATGTAATAAATTGAACTATTGAATTATTTATACAATAAATTAAACGATTGAATTATGTATATAATAAATTAAGCTTTGAATTGTTTTAATATTGAATTAATCAATTCATTTTAAAATAATCACTTGAATTAGTTATAAAATAAATTAAACAATTCATTATCAATTAAACTATTGAATTATATAATAAATTAAACAATTCATTATCACTTAAACGATTGAATTATTTATAAAATAAATTAAACAATTCATTATAAATTGAACTATTGAATTATTTATACAATAAATTAAACTGTGAATTACTTTTATAGTAAATTAAACAATTCATTCAAACATAACAATTCATTATAAATTATACTGTTGAATTATTTTTATAATAAATTGAACAATTCATTTCAAAATAATCACTTGAATTATTTATATAATATATTAAACAATTCATTATAAATTAAACTATTGAATTATTTATATAATAAATTGAAGAATTCATTATAAATTAAATTATTGAATTATTTACATAATAAATTAAACTATTCATTTAAAATTGAACTCTTGAATTATTTACATACTAAAGTGAACTATTGAATTATTTATATAATAAATTCAACAATTCATTATGAATAAAACTATTGAATTATGTATATGATAAATTAAACAATTGCATTATTTATATAATAAAATAAACTTTGAATGATTTTTATCATAAATTAAACAATTCATTTTAAAATAATCACTTGAATTATTTATATAACAAATTAAACAATTCATTATAAATTAAACTATTAAATTAGTTAAAATATAAATTAAACTATTGCACCATTTATATAATAAATTAAACTTTGAATTAATTTTATAGTAAATTGAACAATTCATTTCAAAATAATCACTTGAATTATTTATAAAATAAATTAAACAATTGATTATAAAGTAAAATAATGAATTATTTATATAATAAATTGAACAATTCATTATTTATATAATTAATTAAACTTTGAATTATTTTTATAATAAATTAAACAATTCATATAAAAAATTAAGCAATTAATTCCAAATTAAATTATTGAATTATTTATATAATAAATTAAACTTTGAATTATTTTTTATAATAAATTAAACAATTCATTTCGAAATAATCACTTGAAATATTTTTATAGTAAATTAAACAATTCATTATCAATTAAATTATTGAATTATTTATATAATAAATTAAGCAATTCATTATAAATTAAACTATTGAATTATTTATACGATTAATTATACGTTAAATTATTTTTATAATAAATTAAACAATTTATTTTTAAATAATCACTTGAATTATTTATATAATAAATTAAACAATTCATTGTAAATTAAACTATTGAATTATTTATACCATAAATTATGCATTGAATTATTTTTATAATAAATTAAACAATTCATTTTAAAATAATGATTTGAATTATTGATATAAAAAATTAAACATTTAATTACAAATTAAATTATTGAATTATTTATATAATAATTTAAACTTTGAATTATTTTTTATAATAAATTAAACAATTCATTTTAAACTAATCACATGAATTACTAATAAAATAAATTTAAAAATTCATTATGAATTAAAATGTTGAATTATTTATATAATAAATTGAACAATTCATTATAAATTAAACTACTGTATTTATATAATAAATTGAACTTTGAATTATTTTTAGAATAAATTAATCAATTCATTTTCAAATAATCACTTGAATTATTTATGAAATAATTTAAAGAATTCATTATAAATTAAGATATTGAATTATTTATATAATAAATTAAACAATTGCATTATTTATATCATAAATTAAACTTTGAATTATTTTTATAATAACTTAAACAATTCATTTTAAAATAATCACTTGAATTATTATATAATACATTTAACAATTCATTATAAATTATACTATTGAATTATATACATAATAAATTAAGCTTTGAATTAATTTTATAATAAATTGAACAATTCATTTCAAAATAATCACTTGAATTATTTTTATAATAAATTAAACAATTAATTATCAATTAAACGATTGAATTATTTATAAAATAAATTAAACAATTCATTATAAATTGAACTATTGAATTATTTATACAATAAATTAAACTGTGAATTACTTTTATAGTAAATTAAACAATTCATTCAAACATAACAATTCATTATAAATTATACTGTTGAATTATTTTTATAATAAATTGAACAATTCATTTCAAAATAATCACTTGAATTATTTATATAATATATTAAACAATTCATTATAAATTAAACTATTGAATTATTTATATAATAAATTGAAGAATTCATTATAAATTAAATTATTGAATTATTTACATAATAAATTAAACTATTCATTTAAAATTGAACTCTTGAATTATTTACATACTAAAGTGAACTATTGAATTATTTATATAATAAATTCAACAATTCATTATGAATAAAACTATTGAATTATGTATATGATAAATTAAACAATTGCATTATTTATATAATAAAATAAACTTTGAATGATTTTTATCATAAATTAAACAATTCATTTTAAAATAATCACTTGAATTATTTATATAACAAATTAAATAATTCATTATAAATTAAACTATTAAATTAGTTAAAATATAAATTAAACTATTGCACCATTTATATAATAAATTAAACTTTGAATTAATTTTATAGTAAATTGAACAATTCATTTCAAAATAATCACTTGAATTATTTATAAAATAAATTAAACAATTGATTATAAAGTAAAATAATGAATTATTTATATAATAAATTGAACAATTCATTATTTATATAATTAATTAAACTTTGAATTATTTTTATAATAAATTAAACAATTCATATAAAAAATTAAGCAATTAATTCCAAATTAAATTATTGAATTATTTATATAATAAATTAAACTTTGAATTATTTTTTATAATAAATTAAACAATTCATTTCGAAATAATCACTTGAAATATTTTTATAGTAAATTAAACAATTCATTATCAATTAAATTATTGAATTATTTATATAATAAAT
Organism: Heptranchias perlo; assembly: GCF_035084215.1. Classification (NCBI taxonomy): domain Eukaryota; kingdom Metazoa; phylum Chordata; class Chondrichthyes; order Hexanchiformes; family Hexanchidae; genus Heptranchias; species Heptranchias perlo. The sequence goes on from NW_027139265.1 coordinate 229,231, forward strand.
TAAGCAATTCATTATAAATTAAACTATTGAATTATTTATACGATAAATTATACGTTAAATTATTTTTATAATAAATTAAACAATTTATTTTTAAATAATCACTTGAATTATTTATATAATAAATTAAACAATTCATTGTAAATTAAACTACTGTATTATTTATATTATAAATTGAACTTTGAATTATTTTTGAATAAATTGCTCAATTCATTTTAAAATAATCACTTGAATTATTTATAAAATAAATTAAACAATTCATTATAAATTAAACTATTCAATTATTTATATAATAAATTAAATAATTCATTATAAATTAAATTATTGAATTATTTACATACTAAATTAAACTATTGCACCATTTATATAATAAATTAAACTTTGAATTATTTTCATAATAAATTAAACAATTCATTTAAAATTGAACTATTGAATTATTTACATACAAAATTGAACTACTGAATTATTCATATAATAAATTGAACTTTGAATTATTTTTAGAAAAAAATAATCAATTAATTTTAAAATAATCTCTTGAATTATTTATAAAATAAATTAAACAATTCATTATAAATTAAACTATTGAATAATTTATATAATAAATTAAACAATTTATTATAAATTAACCTATTGAATTATTTACATAATAAATTAAGCTATTGCACCAATTATATAATAAATGAAATTTTGAATTATTTTTAGAATAAATTAAACAATTCATTTTGTAATAATCACTTGAATTATTTTAATAATAATTGAAACGCTTCATTATAAATTAAATTATTGAATTATTTATATACTAAATTGAACTGTTGAATTATTTATATAATAAATTAAACAATTCATTATTAATTAAACTACAGAATTATTGATATAATAAATTAAACAGTTCATTACAAATTAAATTATTGAATTATTTATATAATACATTAAACAATTCATTTTAAAATAATCACTTGAATAATTTATATAATAAATTAAACAATTCATTATAAATTAAGCTATTGCACCAATTATATAATAAATTAAAATTTGAATTATTTTTAGAATAAATTAAACAATTCATTTTGTAATAATCACTTGAATTATTTTAATAATAATTGAAACGCTTCATTATAAATTAAATTTTTGAATTATTTATATAATAAATTAAGCAATTCATTATAAATTCAACTATTGAATTATATATATAATCAATTAAACTATTGACTTATTTATATCATTAATTATATTTGAATTATTTTTATAATAATTTAAACAATTCATTTAAAATTAAGCTATTGTATTCTTTATATACTAAATTGAACTGTTGAATTTTTTATATAATAAATTAATCAATTCATTTTAAAATAATCACTTGAGTTATTTATAAAATAACTTAAACAATTCATTATAAATTAAACTTTTGAATTATTTTTATAATAAATTCTACAGTTCATTATAAATTAAATTATTGAATTATTTATATAATAAATTAAACTTTGAATTATTTTTATAATAAATTAAACAATTCATTATAAAGTAAATTATTGAATTATTAATATAATAAATTAAGCAATTCATTATAAATTTAACTATTGAATTATTTATATAATAAATTAAACTTTGAATTATTCTTATAATAAATTAAACAAGTCATTTTAAAATAATCACATGAATTATTTATATAATAAATTAAACAATTCATTATCAATTATACTTTGAATTATTTATACGATAAATTATACGTTGAATTATTTATATAATAAATTAAACATTTGAATTATTTGCATAATAAATTAAACTTTGAATTATTTTTATAATAAATTAAACAATTCATTTTAAAATAATCACTTGAATTATTTATAAAATAAATTAAACAATTCATTATAAATTAAACTATTGAATAATTTATATAATAAATTAAATAATTTATTACAAACTAAACTATTGAATTATTTACATAATAAATTAAGCTATTGCACCAATTATATAATAAATTAAATTTTGAATTATTTTTATAATAAATTAAACAATTCATTTTAAAATAATCACTTGAATTATTTATATAATAAATTAAACAATTTATTACAAACTAAACTATTGAATTATTTACATAATAAATTAAGCTATTGCACCAATTATATAATAAATTAAATTTTGAATTATTTTTATAATAAACTAAACAATTCATTTTAAAATAATCACTTGAATTATTTATATAATAAATTAAGCAATTGATTATAAATTCAACTATTGAATTATTTATATAATAAATTAAACAAATCGTTGTTAATTAAACTATAGTATTATTTATATAATAAATTAAACAGTTCATTATAAATTAAATTATTGAATTATTTATATAATAAATTAAACGATTGAATTATTTATATAATAAATTAAACAATTCATTTTAAAACAATCACTTGAATTATTTATATAATAAATTTAACAATTCATTATAAATTAAACTACTGAATTATTTATATAATAAGTTGAACATTGAATTATTTTTATAATAAATTAAACGATTCATTTTAAAATAATCACTTGAATTATTTATATAATAAATTAAACAATTGCATTATTTGTATAGAAAAATAAACTTTGAATTATTTTTAAAATAATCACTTGAATTATTATATAATACATTTAACAATTCATTATAAATTATACTATTGAATTATTTACATAATAAATTAAACTTTGAATTAATTTTATAATAAATTGAACAATTCATTTCAAAATAATCACTTGAATTATTTATATAATAAATTAAACAATTCATTATAAATTAAACTATTAAATTATTTTAAAAATAAATTAAACTATTGCACCATTTTATATGATAAATTAAACTTGGAAATATTTTTATAATAAATTAAACAATTCATTTCAAAATAATCACGAATTATTTATAAAATAAATTAAACAATTCATTCAAAAATAATCACTTGAATTATTTATAAAATAAATTGAAGAATTCATTATAAATTAAACTATTGAATTATTTATACCATAAATTATGCATTGAATTATTTTTATAATAAATTAAACAATTCATTTTAAAATAATGATTTGAATTATTGATATAAAAAATTAAACATTTAATTACAAATTAAATTATTGAATTATTTATATAATAATTTAAACTTTGAATTATTTTTTATAATAAATTAAACAATTCATTTTAAACTAATCACATGAATTACTAATAAAATAAATTTAAAAATTCATTATGAATTAAAATGTTGAATTATTTATATAATAAATTGAACAATTCATTATAAATTAAACTACTGTATTTATATAATAAATTGAACTTTGAATTATTTTTAGAATAAATTAATCAATTCATTTTCAAATAATCACTTGAATTATTTATGAAATAATTTAAAGAATTCATTATAAATTAAGATATTGAATTATTTATATAATAAATTAAACAATTGCATTATTTATATCATAAATTAAACTTTGAATTATTTTTATAATAACTTAAACAATTCATTTTAAAATAATCACTTGAATTATTATATAATACATTTAACAATTCATTATAAATTATACTATTGAATTATATACATAATAAATTAAGCTTTGAATTAATTTTATAATAAATTGAACAATTCATTTCAAAATAATCACTTGAATTATTTTTATAATAAATTAAACAATTAATTATCAATTAAACGATTGAATTATTTATAAAATAAATTAAACAATTCATTATAAATTGAACTATTGAATTATTTATACAATAAATTAAACTGTGAATTACTTTTATAGTAAATTAAACAATTCATTATCAATTAAACGATTGAATTATTTATAAAATAAATTAAACAATTCATTATGAAGTAAACCACTGAATTATTTCATGAATAAATTGAACTATTGAATTATTTATACAATAAATTAAACTTTGAATTATTTTTGTAATAAATAATCAATTTATTTTAAAATAATCACTTGAATTATTTATAAAATAATTTAAACAATTCATTATAAATTAAAATATTGAATTATTTATATAATAATTTAAACTTTGAATTATTTTTTATAATAAATTAAACAATTCATTTTAATACTATCACATGAATTATTTATAAAATAAATTTGAATATTCGTTATAAATTAAAATATTGAATTATTTATATAATAAATTAAACGATTGCACTATTTATACAATAAATTAAACTTTGAATTATTTTTATAATAAATTAAACAATTCATTATCAATTAAACGATTGAATTATTTATAAAATAAATTAAACAATTCATTATAAAGTAAACTACTGAATTATTTTATGAATAAATTGAACAATTGAATTATTTATATAATAAATTAAACGATTGCACTATTTATACAATAAATTAAACTTTGAATTATTTTTGTAATAAATTAATCAATTTATTTTAAAATAATCACTTGAATTATTTATATAATAAATTAAACAATTCATTATAAATTAAACTATTGCACCATTTATATAATAAATTAAACTTTGAATTATTTTTATAATAAATTAAACAATTCATTTTGAAATAATCACTTGAATTATTTTTATAGTAAATTAAACAATTCATTATCAATTGAATTATTGATAATGAATTATCAACAAGGAGCCGAGCCGAGCGGAGGGAGCGTCCGATAAAAGGCGGGATTTCAGAGCGCTGAGAACAACTGAGAGGAGCCGAGCCGAGCGGAGGGAGCGTCCGATAAAAGGCGGGATTTCAGAGCGCTGAGAACAGCTGAGAGGAGCCGAGCGGAGCTGCGACCGATAAAAGGCGGGATTTCAGAGCGCTGAGAACAACTGAGAGGAGCCGAGCCGAGCGGAGGGAGCGTCCGATAAAAGGCGGGATTTCAGAGCGCTGAGAACAGCTGAGAGGAGCCGAGCCGAGCGGAGCTGCGACCGATAAAAGGCGGGATTTCAGAGCGCTGAGAACAGCTGAGAGGAGCCGAGCCGAGCGGAGGGAGCGTCCGATAAAAGGCGGGATTTCAGAGCGCTGAGAACAGCTGAGAGGAGCCGAGCCGAGCGGAGCTGCGACCGAGTTCGAAGTGACGTCAGGAATCAGATCGGGACGCGACACAGGGGAGGCACCTGATTGGTGAGTAGGTTCAGGTGAGTATTTCTACTTATCGACAGTAACTAAAGTAAAAAGAAAGGGAAGGTCTGCAGGTCTTATAGGAAGTAGCGTTTATTTTTTAGTGAATCAAGGTCCCTGGTGTAGTTAACATTCTCTGAATTGAGAACAATTTAAAGGAGTAAACTCCTTAAAGGGAGTGGTAAGTAGTTTTTCTTTCCTTTTTTTTCTCTTGACATTGTAGTTGTTCTTAAGCTAATTTAAGGGTTAAGTCATGGCAGGAGATCCCAGGGCCGTGTCATGTTCCTCTTGGGGGATGTGGGAATTCAGGGCTCCTTCCTGTATCCCTGATTCCTTCACCTGCGGGAAGTGTGTCCAGCTGGAGCTATTGTTTGACCGCTTGACGGCTCTGGAGCTGCGGATGGATTCACTTTGGAGCATCCGCGATGCTGAGAAAGTCGTGGATAGCACGTTCAGTGAGTTGGTCACACCGCAGATAAAAATTACTGAGGGAGATAGTGAATGGGTGACCAACAGACAGAGGAAGAGTGGGAAGGCAGTGCAGGGGTCCCCTGCGGTCATCTCCCTCCAAAACAGGTATACCGTTTTGGATACTGTTGGGGGAGATGGCTCACCAGGGGAAGGTGGCAGTGGCCAGGTTCATGGCACCGTGGCTGGCTCTGCTGCACAGGAGGGCAGGAAAAAGAGTGGCAGAGCTATAGTGATAGGGGACTCGATTGTAAGGGGAATAGACAGGCGTTTCTGCGGACGCAACCGAGACTCCAGGATGGTATGTTGCCTCCCTGGTGCAAGGGTCAAGGATGTCTCGGAGCGGCTGCAGGACATTCTGGAGGGGGAGGGTGAACAGCCAGTTGTCGTGGTGCATATAGGCACCAACGATATAGGTAAAAAACAGGATGAGGTCCTACAAGCTGAATTTAGGGAGTTAGGAGTTAAACTAAAGAGTAGGACCTCAAATGTAGTAATCTCAGGATTGCTACCAGTGCCACGGGTTAGTCAGAGTAGGAATGACAGGATAGCTAAGATGAATACGTGGCTTGAGAGATGGTGCAAGAGGGAGGGATTCAAATTCCTGGGCCATTGGAACCGGTTCTGGGGGAGGTGGGACCAGTACAAATTGGACGGTCTGCATCTGGGCAGGACTGGAACCAATGTCCTAGGGGGAGTGTTTGCCAGTGCTGTTGGGGAGGGTTTAAACTAATGTGGCAGGGGGATGGGAACCGATGCAGGAAGTCAGTGGGAAATAAAGTGGTGACAGAAACAAAAGGCAGTAAGGGAGAGTGTACAGAACATGACCGGACAGATGGTCTGAGAAAGCAGGGCAAAGACCAAGGGAAGTCTAGATTAAACTGCATTTATTTCAATGCAAGAAGTCTGATGGGCAAGGCAGATGAACTCAGGGCATGGATGGGTACATGGGACTGGGATGTTATAGCTATTACTGAAACATGGCTAAGGGAGGGGCAGGACTGGCAGCTCAATGTTCCAGGGTACAGATGCTATAGGAAAGATAGAGCAGGAGGTAAGAGAGGAGGGGGAGTTGCGTTCTTGATTAGGGAGAACATCACGGCAGTAGTGAGAGGGGATACATCCGAGGGTTCGCCCACTGAGTCTATATGGGTAGAACTGAAAAATAAGAAGGGAGAGATCACTTTGATAGGATTGTACTACAGACCCCCAAATAGTCAACGGGAAATTGAGGAGCAAATATGTAAGGAGATTATGACAGCTGCAAGAAAAATAGGGTGGTAATAGTAGGGGACTTTAACTTTCCCAACATTGACTGGGACAGCCATAGCATTAGGGGCTTGGATGGAGAGAAATTTGTTGAGTGTATTCAGGAGGAATTTCTCATTCAGTATGTGGATGGCCCGACTGGAGAGGGGGCAAAACTTGACCTCCTCTTGGGAAATAAGGAAGGGCAGGTGACAGAAGTGTTAGTGAGGGATCACTTTGGGACCAGTGATCATAATTCCATTACTTTTAAGATAGCTATGGAGAAGGATAGGTCTGGCCCAAAAGTTAAAATTCTAAATTGGGGAAAGGCCAATTTTGATGGTATTAGACAGGAACTTTCAGAAGTTGATTGGGAGAGTCTGTTGGCAGGCAAAGGGACGTCTGGTAAGTGGGAGGCTTTCAAAAGTGTGTTAACCAGGGTTCAGAGTAAGCACATTCCTTATAAAGTGAAGGGCAAGGCTGGTAGAAGTAGGGAACCTTGAATGACTCGGGAGATTGAGGCCCTAGTCAAAAAGAAGAAGGAGGCATATGACATGCATAGGCAGCTGGGATCAAGTGGATCCCTTGAAGAGTATAGAGATTGCTGGAGTAGAGTTAAGAGAGAAATCAGGAGGGCAAAAAGGGGATATGAGATTGCTTTGGCAGATCAGGCAAAGGTGAATCCAAAGAGCTTCTACAAATACAAAAAGGGCAAAAGGGTAACTAGGGAGAGAGTAGGGCCTCTTTAGGATCAACAAGGTCATCTATGTGCGGAACCACAAGAGATGGGTGAGATCCTGAATGAATATTTCACATCGGTATTTACGGTTGAGAAAGGCATGGATGTTCGGGAACTTGGGGAAATAAACAGTGATGTCTTGAGGAGTGTACATATTACAGAGAGGGAGGTGCTGGAAGTCTTAACGCGCATCAAGGTAGATAAATCTCCGGGACCTGATGAAATGTATCCCAGGACGTTATGGGAGGTTAGGGAGGAAATTGCGGGTCCCCTAGCAGAGATATTTGAATCATCCACCGCTACAGGTGAGGTGCCTGAAGATTGGAGGGTAGCAAATGTTGTGCCTTTGTTTAAGAAGGGCGGCAGGGAAAAGCCTGGGAACTACAGACCAGTGAGCCTGACATCTGTAGTGGGTAAATTGTTAGAGGGTGTTCTGAGGGACAGGATCAACAGGCATTTGGAGAGGCAGGGACTAATTAGGAACAGTCAGCATGGTTTTGTGAGAGGAAAATCATGTCTCACGAATTTGATTGAGTTTTTTGAAGGGGTAACCAAGAAGATAGATGAGGGCTGTGCAGTAGACGTGGTCTACATGGACTTCAGCAAAGCATTTGACAAGGTACCGCATGGTAGGTTGTTACATAAGGTTAAATCTCATGGGATCCAAGGTGAGGTAGCCAATTGGATACAAAATTGGCTTGACGACAGAAGACAGAGGGTGGTTGTAGAGGGTTGTTTTTCAAACTGGATGCCTGTGTCCAGCGGTGTGCCTCAGGGATCGGTGCTGGGTCCGCTGTTATTTGTTATTTATATTAATGATTTGGATGAGAATTTAGGAGGCATGGTTAGTAAGTTTGCAGATGACACCAAGATTGGTGGCATTGTGGACAGTGAAGAAGGTTATCTAGGATTGCAACGGGATCTTGATAAATTGGGCCAGTGGGCCGATGAATGGCAGATGGAGTTTAATTTAGATAAATGTGAGGTGATGCATTTTGGTAGATCGAATCGGGCCAGGACCTACTCCGTTAATGGTAGGGCGTTGGGGAGAGTTAAAGAACAAAGAGATCTGGGAGTACAGATTCATAGCTCCTTGAAAGTGGAGTCACAGGTGGATAGGGTGGTGAAGAAGGCATTCAGCATGCTTGGTTTCATTGGTCAGAAAATTGAATGCAAGAGTTGGGATGTCTTGTTGAAGTTGTACAGGGCATTGGTGAGGCCACACTTGGAGTACTGTGTACAGTTCTGGTCACCCTATTATAGAAAGGATATTATTAAACTAGAAAGAGTGCAGAAAAGATTTACTAGGATGCTACCGGGACTTGATGGTTTGACTTACAGGGAGAGGTTAGACAGACTGGGACTTTTTTCCCTGGAGAGTAGGAGGTTAAGGGGTGATCTTATAGAAGTCTATAAAATAATGAGGGGCATAGATAAGGTCGATAGTCAAAATCTTTTCCCAAAGGTAGGGGAGTCTATAACGAGGGGGCACAGATTTAAGGTGAGAGGGGAGAGATACAAAAGGGTCCAGAGGGGCAATTTTTTCACTCAAAGGGTGGTGAGTGTCTGGAACGAGCTGCCAGAGGCAGTAGTAGAGGCGGGTACAATTTTGTCTTTTAAAAAGCATTTGGACAGTTACATGGGTAAGATGGGTATCGAGGGATATGGGCCAAGTGCAGGCAATTGGGACTAGCTTAGTGGTATAAACTGGGCGACATGGACATGTTGGGCCGAAGGGCCTGTTTCCATGTTGTAACTTCTATGATTCTATGATTCTATATAATAAATTAAACTTTGAATTATTTTTGTAATAAATTAATCAATTTATTTTAAAATACTCACTTGAATTATTTATAAAATAATTTAAACAATTCATTATAAATTAAGATATTGAATTATTTATATAATAAATTGAACAATATATCATAAATTAAATTATTGAATTATTTATACAATAAATTATGCGTTGATTTATTTTTATAATAAATTAAACAATTTATTTTAAAATAATCACTTGAATTATTTATATAATAAATTAAACAATTGCATTATTTATATAATATATTAAACTTTGAATTGTTTTTATAATATAACAATGCATTTTAAATAATGACTTTAATTATTTATATAATAAATTAAACAATTCATTACAAATTAAATTATTGAATTATTTATATAATAATTTAAACTTTGAATTATTTTTTATAATAAATTAAACAATTCATTTTAATATTATCACATGAATTATTTATAAAATAAATTTTAAAATTCATTATAAATTAAACAATTGAATTATTTATATAATAAATTAAACATTTCATTATAAATTAAACTATTCAATTATTTATCTAATAAATTAAACAATTGAATTATTAATATAATAAATTAAACTTTGAATTAATTGTAATAATTTAAACTTTGAATTATTTTTATAATAAATTAAACAATTCATTTTTAAATAATCACTTGAATTATTTATATAATAAATTAAACAATTGACTATAAATTAAACTGCTGAATTATTTATATAATAAATTGAACAATTCATTATAAATTAAATTATTGAATTATTTATAAAATAATTTAAACAATTCATTATAAATTAAAATATTGAATTATTTACATAATAATTGAAACTTTGAATTATTTTTTTAAGTAAATTAAACAATTCATTTTAATACTATCGCATGAATTATTTATAAAATAAATTTGAATATTCATTATAAATTAAAATATTGAATTATTTATATAATAAATTAAACGATTGCACTATTTATACAATAAATTAAACTTTGAATTATTTTTATAATAAATTAAACAATTCATTATCAATTAAACAATTCATTATAAAGTAAACTACTGAATTATTTTATGAATAAATTGAACAATTGAATTATTTATATAATAAATTAAACTTTGAATTATTTTTGTAATAAATTAATCAATTTATTTTAAAATAATCATTTGAATTATTTTTATAGTAAATTAAACAGTTCATTATCAATTAAATTATTGAATTATTTATATAATAAATTAAGCAATTCATTATAAATTGAACTATTGAATTATTTATATAATCAATTAAACTATTGAATTATTTATATAATAAATTCAACAATTCATTATGAATAAAACTATTGAATTATTTATATAATAAATTAAACAATTGCATTATTTATATAATAAATTAAACTTTGAATTATTTTTTGATAAATTAAACAATTCATTTTAAAATAATCACTTGAATTATTTATATAATACATTTAACAATTCATTATAAATTATACTATTGAATTATTTATATAAAAAATTACACTTTGAATTATTTTTATAATAAATTTAAAAATTCATTTTGAAATAATCACTTGAATTATTTTTATAGTAAATTAAACAATTCATTATCAATTAAATTATTGAATTATTCATAAAATAAATTAAGAAATTCATTATAAATTGAAGTATTGAATTATTTATATAAGCAATTAAACTATTGAATTGTTTATATAATTAATTATATTTTAATTATTTTCATAATAAATTTAACAATTCATTCAAAATTGAACTATTGAATTATTTATATAATAAATTCAACAATTCATTATGAATAAAACTATTCAATTATTTATATAATAAATTAAACAATTGCATTATTTATATTGAAAAATAAACTTTGAATTATTTTTATAATAAATTGAACAATTTATTTCAAAATAATCACTTGAATTATTTATATAATAAATTAAACAATTCATTATAAATTAAACTATTAAATTATTTTTAAAAATAAATTAAACTATTGCACCATTTTATATAATAAATTAAACTTGGAAATATTTTTATAATAAATTAAACAATTCATTATCAATTAAACGATTGAATTATTTATAAAATAAATTAAACAATTCATTATAAATTAAACTACTGAATTATTTTTTTAATAAATTGAACTATTGAATTATTTATACAATAAATTAAACTGTGAATTACTTTTATAGTAAATTAAACAATTCATTCAAAAATAATCACTTGGATTATTTATAAAATAAATTAAACAATTCATTATAAATTAAAATATTGAATTATTTATATAATAAATTGAAGAATTCATTATAAATTAAACTATTGAATTATTTATACCATCAATTATGCATTGAATTATTTTTATAATAAATTAAACAATTCTTTTTCAAATAATCACTTGAATTATTTATAAAATAATTTAAAGAATTCATTATAAATTAAGATATTGAATTATTTATATAATAAATTAAACAATTCATTTTAAAATAATCACTTGAATTATTATATAATACATTTAACAATTCATTATAAATTATACTGTTGAATTATTTACATAATAAATAAAACTTTGAATTAATTTTATAATAAATTGAACAATTCATTTCAAAATAATCACTTGAATTATTTTTATAATAAATTAAACAATTCATTATCAATTAAACGATTGAATTATTTATAAAATAAATTAGACAATTCATTAAAAATTAAACTACTGAATTATTTTTTTAATAAATTAAACTATTGAATTATTTATATAATAAATTAAACAATTCATTTTGAAATAATCACTTGAATTATTTTTGTAATAAATTAAACAATTCATTTTAAAATAAACTACTGAATTATTCATATAATAAATTGAACTTTGAATTATTTTTAGAAAAAATTAATCAATTAATTTTAAAATAATCACTTGAATTATTTATAAAATAATTAAACAATTTATTATAAATTAACCTATTTAATTATTTACATAATTAATTATGCTATTGCACCAATTATATAATAAATTAAATTTTGAATTATTTTTAGAATGAACTAAACAATTCTTTTTGTAATAATCACTTGAATCATTTTAATAATAATTGAAACGCTTCATTATAAATTAAATTATTGAATTATTTATATACTAAATTGAACTGTTGAATTATTTATATAATAAATTAAACAATTCGTTATTTATTAAACTATAGAATTATTTATGTAATAAATTAAACAGTTCATTACAAATTAAATTATTGAATTATTTATATAATAAATTAAACAATTCATTTTAAAATAATCACTTGAATAATTTATATAATAAATTAAACAATTCATAATAAATTAAACTATTGCACCAATTATATAATAAATTAAATTTTGAATTAATTTTATAATAAATTAAACTATTCATTATAAATTAAAATTTTGAATTATTTATATAATAATTTAAGCAATTCATTATAAATTCAACTATTGAATTATTTATATTAATTATATTTGAATTATTTTTATAATAATTTAAACAATTCATTTAAAATTAAACTATTGTATTCTTTATATACTAAATTGAACTGTTGAATTTTTTATATAATAAATTAAACAATTAATTATACAATAAACTACTGAATTATTTATATAATAAATTGAACATTGAATTATTTTTATAATAAATTAAACGATTCATTTTAAAATAATCACTTGAATTATTTATATAATAAATTAAACAATTCATTATAAATTAAAAGATTGAATTATTTATATCATAAATTAAACTATTGAATTATTTATATAATAAATTAAACTTTGAATTATTTTATCGTAAATTGAACAATTCATTTCAATATAATCACTTGAATTATTCATAAAATAAGTTTAACAATTCATTATAAATTAAAATATTGAAATATTCACATAATAAATTGAAGAATTCATTATAAATTAAACTACTGAATTATTTATATAATAAATTGAACTTTGAATTATTTATATAATAAATTGAACTTTGAATTATTTTTAGAATAAATTAATCAATTCATTTTAAAATAATCACGAGTTATTTATAAAATAACTTAAACAATTCATTATAAATTAAACTTTTGAATTATTTTTATAATAAATTCTACAGTTCATTATAAATTAAACTATTGAATTATTTATATAATAAATTAAGCAATTCATTATAAATTCTACTATTGAATTATTCATATAATCAATTAAACTATTGAATTATTTATATCATTAATTATATGTGAATTATTTTATCATAAATTAAACAATTCATTTAAAATTAAACGTTGAATTATTTATATAATAAATTAAACAATTCATTATAAATTAAACTATTGAATTATTTATGTGATAAATTATACGTTGAATTATTTATATAATAAATTAAACAATTGAATTATTTACATAATAAATTAAACTTTGAATTATTTTTATAATAAGTTAAACAATTCATTTTAAAATAATAACTTGAATTATTTATAAAATAAATTATACAATTCATTATAAATTAAACTATTGAATAATTTATATAATAAATTAAACAATTTATTACAAACTAAACTATTGAATTATTTACATAATAAATTAAGCTATTGCACCAATTATATAATAAATTAAGTTTTGAATAATTTATATAATAAATTAAACAATTAATTTTGTAATAATCACTTGAATTATTTTAATAATAATTGAAAGGATTCATTATAAATTAAATTATTGAATTACTAATATAATAAATTAAGCAATTCATTATTAATTCAACTATTGAATTATTTATATACTAAATTGAACTATTGAATTATTTATATAATAAATTAAACAGATTATAAATTAAATTATTGAATAATTTATATAATAAATTAAACAATTCATAATAAATTAAACTATTGAATTATTTACATAATAAATTAAACTATTGCACCAATTATATAATAAATTAAATTTTAAATTATTTTTATAATACATGAAACAATTCATTTTGAAATAATCACTTGAATTATTTTTATAATAAATTAAACAATTACTTATAAATTAATTTTTTGAATAATTTATATAATAAATTAAGCAATTCATTATAAATCCAACTATTGAATTATTTATATAATCAATTAAACTATTGAATTATTCATATCATTAATTATATTTGAATTATTTTTATAATAAATTAAACTATTGTATTATTTATATACTAAATTGAACTGTTGAATTTTTCATATAATAAATTAAACAATTCATTATTAATTAAACTATTGAATTATTTATACAATAAATTAAACAATTAATTATACAATAAACTACTGAATTATTTATATAATAAATTGAACGTTGAATTATTTTTTGAATAAATTAATCAATTCATTTTAAAATAATCACTTGAGTTATTTATAAAATAACTTAAACAATTCATTATAAATTAAAGTTTTGAATTATTTTATAACAAATTCTACAGTTCATTATAAATTAAATTATTGAATTATTAATATAATAAATTCAGCAATTCATTATAAATTCAACTGTTGAATTATTTATATAATCAATTAATCTATTGAATTATTTATATCATCAATTAAACTATTGAATTATTTATATCATTAATTATATTTGAATTATTTAATAATAAATTAAACAATTCATTTAAAATTAAACTATTGAATTATTGATATAATAAATTAAACAATTCATTATTAATTAAACTTGAATTATTTATACAATAAATGAAACAATTAATTATACAATAAACTATTGAATTATTTATATTATAAATTAAACACTTCATTATAAATTAAACTATTGAATTATTTATATAATAAATTAAACTATTGAATTATTCATACAATAAATTAAACTTTGAATTATTTTTTAACAAATTAATAAATTAATTTTAAAATAATATCATGAATTATTTATAAAATAAATTAAACTATTCATTATAAATTTGATTATTGAATTATTTATATAATAAATTAAACAATTCATTATAAATTAAACAATTGAATTATTTATATAATCAATTAAACGATTGAATTATTTATATTATGAATTAAGTTTGAATTATTTTTATAATATATCAAACAAATCATTATAAATTAAACAATTGAATGATTTATATAATAAATTGAACTATTGCATTATTTACATAATAAATTAAACTTTGAATTATTTTTATAATAAAATAAACAATTCATTTTAAAATAATCACATGAATTATTTATAAAATAAATTAAACAATTCATTATTTTTATAATAAATTAAACTTTGAATTATTTTTGTTTGAAATTAAACAATTCATTTTTAAATAATAACTTGAATTATTCATAAAGTAAATTAAACAATTCATTATAAATTATACTGTTGAATTATTTGTAGAATAAATTAATCTATTGAATTATTTGTATAATTAATAGAATTTGAATTATTTTTATAATAAATTAAACAAATCATTAACAATTAAACTATTGCATTATTTATATAATAAATTAAACTATTCATTATAAATTAAAATATTGAATTATTTATATTATAAATTAAACAATTCATTATAAATTAAACCATTAAATTATTTATATAATAAATTGAACTGTTCAATATAAATTAAACAATTGAATTATATATACAAAAAACTGAACTATTGCATTATTTATATGATAAATTAAACTTTGAATTATTTTTATAATAAAATAAACAATTCATTTTTAAATAATCACTTGAATTATTTATGAAATAAATGAAACAATTCATTATAAATTATACTATTGAATTATTTATAGAATAAATTAAACTATTGAATTATTTATAAAATAAATGAAACCATTCATTATAAATTAAACTATTGAATTATTCATATAATGAATTGAACTATTGAATTATTTTTCCATTAATTTAAACTTTAATTTATCATAAAAATAATTCAAACAATTCATTTTAAAATAGTCACATAAATTATTTATAAAATAAATGAAACAATTAATTATTAATTAAAGTATTGAATTATGTATATAATACATTAAACTTTGAATTATTTTTATCATAAAGCAATCAATTTATTTTAAAATAATCACTTGAATTATATAAAAAAAATTAAACTCTTCATTATTAATTAAACTATTGAATTATTTATATAATAAAGTAAACTATTCATTGTAAATTAAATTATTGAATTATTTATAAAATAAATTAAACTATTGAATTATTTATATAATAAATTAAACTATTGAATTATTTATATTATTAATTAAATTTGAATTATTTTTAATATATTAAACAATTCATTATAAATTAAACAATTGAATTATTTATATAATATATTGAACTATTGAATTACTCATTCAATAAATTAAACAATTGAATTATTTATACAAAAAACTAAACTATTGCATTATTTATATAATAAATTAAACTATTCATTATAAACTATTGAATTATGTATAAAATATATTAAACCTTGAATTATTTTTATAATAAATTGAACAATTCATTTAAAAATAATCACTTGAATTATATGTAAAATAAATTATACAATTCATTATAAATTAAACTATTGAATTATTTATAAAATAAATTAAACAATTCATTATAAATTGAACTATTGAATTATTTATACATTAATTTAAACTTTGAATTATCTTTATAATTAATTAAACAATTCATTTTAAAATAATCACATAAATTATTATATAAATAATTCAATAGTTCAATTTATTCATAAAATAATTTAGTAGTTTACTTTATAATGAATTGTTTAATTTATTTTATAAATAATTCAATCATTTAATTGATAATGAATTGTTTCATTTATTATAAAAATAATTCAAAGTTTAATTTATTGTATAAATGGTGCAATAGTTTAATTTATTATATAAATAATTCAATATTTTAATTCATAATGAATATTCAAATTTAATTTATAAATAATTCATGCGATAATATTGAAATGAATTGTTTAATTTATTATAAAAATAATTCAAAGTTTAATTTATTACATAAATAATGCAATTGTTTAATTCATTATATAAATAATTTAATGGTTTAATTTATAATGAATTGTTTAATATATTATATGAATAATTCAAGTGATTATTTTAAAATGAATTGTTTCATTTATTATAAAAATAATTCAAAGTTTAATTTATTGTATAAATAATTCAATAGTTTAATTCATAATGAATAGTTTAATTTATTTTATAAATAATTCAATCGTTTAATTGATAATGAATTGTTCAATTTATTATATAAATAATTCAGTCGTTTAATTTGTAATGAATTGCTTAATTTATTATATAAATAATTCAGTAGTTTAATTTATAATGAATTGTTCAATTGATTATATAAATAATTCAGTAGTTTAATTTATTATATAAATAATTCATGCGATTATTTTAAAATGAAATGTTTAATTTACTATATAAATAATTCAATTGTTTAATTTATTATATAAATAATTCAATAATTTAATTTATAATGAAATTTTAAATTTATTTTATAAATAATTCATGCGATTATTTTAAAATGAATTGTATAATTTATTATAAAAAATAATTCAAAGTTTAATTTATTATATAAATAATTCAATTGTTTAATTTATTATATAAATAATTGAGTAGTTTAATTGATAATGAATTGTTTAATTTATTATAAAAAATAATTCAAAGTTTAAATTATTATATAAATAATTCAATAGTTTAATTTATAATGAATTGTTTTATTTATTATATGAATAATTCAAGTGATTATTTTAAAATGAATTGTTTCATTTATTATGAAAATAATTCAAAGTTTAATTTATTGTATAAATAATTCAATAATTTAATTCATAATGAATACTTTAATTTATTTTATAAATAATTCAATAGTTTAATTTATAATGAATTGTTCAATTTATTATATAAATAATTCATTAGTTTAATTTATAGTGAATTGTTTAATTTATTATAAAAATAATTCGAAGTTCAAATTATTACAATTAATTCAAAGTTTAATTTATTATATAAATAATTCATTTGTTTAATTTATTATATAAATAATTGAATAGTTTAATTTATAATGAATTGTTTAATTTATTATAAAAAATAATTCAAAGTTTAAATTATTATATAAATAATTCAATCGTTTAATTGATAATGAATTGTTTAATTTATTATAAAAATTATTCAAAGTTTAATTTATTTTATAAATATTGCAACAGTTTAATTTATTATATAAATAATTCAATATTTTAATTTATGATATAAATAATTCAATCATTTAATTTATGATGAATTGTTCAATTTATTATATAAATAATTCAATATATTAATTTTTATGAATTGTTTAAATTATTTTAAAATAAATTGATTAATTTATTACAAAAATAATTCAAAGTTTAATTTATTACATAAATAATTCAATTGTTCAATTTATTCATAAAATAATTCAGTAGTTTACTTTATAATGAATTGTTTAATTTATTTTATAAATAATTCAATCGTTTAATTGATAATGAATTGTTTAATTTATTATAAAAATCATTCAAAGTTTAATTTATTGTATAAATAGTGCAATGGTTTAATTTATTGTATAAATAATTCAATATTTTAATTTTCATGAATATTCAAATTTATTTTATAAATAATTCATGCGATAGTATTAAAATGAATTGTTTAATATATTATAAAAAATAATTCAAAGTTTAAATTATTATATAAATAATTCAATATTTTAATTTATAATGAATTGTTTAAATTATTTTATAAATAATTCAAGTGATTATTTTAAAATAAATTGATTAATTTATTACAAAAATAATTCAATAGTTCAATTTATTCATAAAATAATTCAGTAGTTTACTTTATAATGATTTGTTTAATTCATTTTATAAATTATTCAATCGTTTAATTGATAATGAATTGGTTAATTTATTATAAAAATAATTCAAAGTTTAATTTATTACATAAGTAATTCAATTGTTTAATTCATTATATAAATACTTTAATGGTTTAATTTATAATCAATTGTTTAATTTATTATATGAATAATTCAAGTGATTATTTAAAAATGAATTGTTTCATTTATTATAAAGATAATTCAAAGTTTAATTTATTGTATAAATAATTCAATAGTTTAATTCATAATGAATAGTTTAATTTATTTTATAAATAATTCAATCGTTTAATTGATAATGAATTGTTCAATTTATTATATAAATAATTCAGTCGTTTAATTTGTAATGAATTGCTTAATTTATTATATAAATAATTCAGTAGTTTAATTTATAATGAATTGTTCAATTGATTATATAAATAATTCAGTAGTTTAATTTATTATATAAATAATTCATGCGATTATTTTAAAATGAAATGTTTAATTTACTATATAAATAATTCAATTGTTTAATTTATTATATAAATAATTCAATAATTTAATTTATAATGAAATTTTAAATTTATTTTATAAATAATTCATGCGATTATTTTAAAATGAATTGTATAATTTATTATAAAAAATAATTCAAAGTTTAATTTATTATATAAATAATTCAATTGTTTAATTTATTATATAAATAATTGAGTAGTTTAATTGATAATGAATTGTTTAATTTATTATAAAAAATAATTCAAAGTTTAAATTATTATATAAATAATTCAATAGTTTAATTTATAATGAATTGTTTTATTTATTATATGAATAATTCAAGTGATTATTTTAAAATGAATTGTTTCATTTATTATGAAAATAATTCAAAGTTTAATTTATTGTATAAATAATTCAATAATTTAATTCATAATGAATACTTTAATTTATTTTATAAATAATTCAATAGTTTAATTTATAATGAATTGTTCAATTTATTATATAAATAATTCATTAGTTTAATTTATAGTGAATTGTTTAATTTATTATAAAAATAATTCGAAGTTCAAATTATTACAATTAATTCAAAGTTTAATTTATTATATAAATAATTCATTTGTTTAATTTATTATATAAATAATTGAATAGTTTAATTTATAATGAATTGTTTAATTTATTATAAAAAATAATTCAAAGTTTAAATTATTATATAAATAATTCAATCGTTTAATTGATAATGAATTGTTTAATTTATTATAAAAATTATTCAAAGTTTAATTTATTTTATAAATATTGCAACAGTTTAATTTATTATATAAATAATTCAATATTTTAATTTATGATATAAATAATTCAATCATTTAATTTATGATGAATTGTTCAATTTATTATATAAATAATTCAATATATTAATTTTTATGAATTGTTTAAATTATTTTAAAATAAATTGATTAATTTATTACAAAAATAATTCAAAGTTTAATTTATTACATAAATAATTCAATTGTTCAATTTATTCATAAAATAATTCAGTAGTTTACTTTATAATGAATTGTTTAATTTATTTTATAAATAATTCAATCGTTTAATTGATAATGAATTGTTTAATTTATTATAAAAATCATTCAAAGTTTAATTTATTGTATAAATAGTGCAATGGTTTAATTTATTGTATAAATAATTCAATATTTTAATTTTCATGAATATTCAAATTTATTTTATAAATAATTCATGCGATAGTATTAAAATGAATTGTTTAATATATTATAAAAAATAATTCAAAGTTTAAATTATTATATAAATAATTCAATATTTTAATTTATAATGAATTGTTTAAATTATTTTATAAATAATTCAAGTGATTATTTTAAAATAAATTGATTAATTTATTACAAAAATAATTCAATAGTTCAATTTATTCATAAAATAATTCAGTAGTTTACTTTATAATGATTTGTTTAATTCATTTTATAAATTATTCAATCGTTTAATTGATAATGAATTGGTTAATTTATTATAAAAATAATTCAAAGTTTAATTTATTACATAAGTAATTCAATTGTTTAATTCATTATATAAATACTTTAATGGTTTAATTTATAATCAATTGTTTAATTTATTATATGAATAATTCAAGTGATTATTTAAAAATGAATTGTTTCATTTATTATAAAGATAATTCAAAGTTTAATTTATTGTATAAATAATTCAATAGTTTAATTCATAATGAATAGTTTAATTTATTTTATAAATAATTCAATAGTTTAATTTATAATGAATTGTTCAATTTATTATATAAATAATTCAGTAGTTTAATTTATAATGAATTGTTTAATTTACTATTAAAAAAAATTCAAAGTTAAATTATTATATAAATAATTCAATAGTTTAATTTATTATATAAATAATTCAATAATTTAATTTATAATGAAATTTTAAATTTATTTTATAAATAATTCATGTGATTATTTTAAAATGAATTGTTTAATTTATTATAAAATAATTTAAAGATTAATTTATTATTTTAATAATTCAATACTTTAATTATAAATGAATGGTTTAATTTATTATATAAATGATGCAATAGCTTAATTTATTATATAAATAATTCAATTCTTAAATTTGTAATGAATTGTTTTATTTATTTTTTAATTTAATTCATGTGTTTATTTTAAAATTAATTGTTTAATTTATTATTAAAAAAATTCAGCAGTTTAATTTGTTATATCAATAATTCAATAGATTAATTTATGATATAAATAATTAAATCCTTTAATTTATAATGAATTGTTTAATTTATTGTATAAATAATTCAATTTTTAAATTTAAAATGAATTGTTTTATTTATTTTTAAAATTAATTCATGTGTTTATTTTAAAATGAATTGTTTAATTTATTATAAAAATAATTCAAAGTTTAATTAATTAAATAAATAATTCAATAGGTCAATTTATTATGTAAATAATTCAGCAGTTTAAATTATAATGAATTGTTTAATTTATTATTAAAATAATTCAAAGTTTAATTTAATACATAAATAATTCAATAGTTTAATTGATTATATAAGTAATTCAATAGTTTAATTTATAATGAATTGCTTAATTTATTGTATAAATAATACAATTTTTTAATTTATAATGAATTGTTTTATTTATTTTTAAAATTAATTCATGGGCTCGAATTTAGCAGGCCTGCGGATTTCCAGCGGGTGGTCCTCCGGGAGCGTGGAAAACGCGGACGGCTAATCGTGTGCGTCCCCCACGCGATCGCGGGATAATTGGACCCATTAAGCCCTGCTTCCGGGTTCTGCGCTCCCCAGCTGCGTGCCGGCCGGCTGCGCATGCGCAGTACTGTCGACGCGATGTAGGAGCTCCAGTTAAAGGGGCAGTCTCCCAAAGCCCCTCCTGCTGCAAGCAAGAGGTCTGGGAGAATGGCTCAACAAAGGGGAAAGGCTGCGCCCCGTTTGTCAGATCTGGCACTGCAGCTGATGTTGGAGGGCGTGAGGAGGAGGAGGGAAACACTCTTCCCAGAAGATGGGCGCAAGTTCCCTGCCGCCGCAACCAGGAAGGCATGGGCAGAGGTGGCGGCGGAGGTGAGCAGCAGGGGCAACACCCCAAGGACTTGGGAGCAGTGCCGCAAGCGCTTCAATGACCTGACTAGGTCTGGCAAGGTGAGTGCACCAACGCACCCTCCCACATCCCGTCCCCACCATCACGCCAAGCAGATCACAACCCCCTCCTGCACAGCCACCACTGCGCTCCATCAGCAATCCTCACAGCCATTCATTCACCATCCTCGCCGTGCACGCAAGTACCCACCATCCCTGACCCCACCCGAACACTACCACACACCCCAATCCCCATGCAATGGGATGGGCACGTGGCCCACGCTTCCTCCCATCCGTTCCGCGCCACGCTCAACCCAACCACACCGATGCTCGATGCGTCTCACGATGCAAGACGCACCCACTCACACATCTGTGTTTTGCCTTCACAGGAGAAGAGAAGCAAGAACAATAGGGAAAGGGCACGCACCGGAGGTGGGTCGCCACAAGTGGTGGAGCTCACCGACGCAGAGGTGGAGGCGCTCGACATCGCCCGCACGCGACATTGCCTGTCGGTGGCCGATGGCGAGTGTGTCGCTGCCGAAACGGCCGGTAAGGGAAAGCTGACACTCAACATCCATGATCGCGAGTTACCGTCTCATCACCTGCCATCAGGCGCACTGTCAAGTTGGTCCACATGCCTCAAAGTGCCCTCTGTTCTCTTGCAGGTCCGTCTTTGGGTCAAGCGAGCGTGGAGGGCGATTCCTCAGAGGACATGGCGGTCTCTGAGGGTGCATCGTCACATCAGAGCCAACCATCCACCAGCGCAGAGACACGCACCTCGGTGGGTCCCCCTCGCCAACTAGTTGGGGTAGCACTTGGTGAGTCACTGCGCACGAGTGAGCATGAGCAGACCCTGGTGGCAGGGGCAGCCGCGGAGGGTCCGCGACGGAGGGAGCACTCATCTCCAGGCTCTGCTCAGCTGGACCCAGATGCTGAACCCAGGGGGCCACCAGTGAAAAGGAGAGTCGTCAAGGGCCACCAGCTAATTGGTGAGGTACTGGCAGAGGTGCCGCGCGCATTGTCCACAATAGCGCAGGCGATGGAGGAGTCCACCTCCTGCATGTGGGCATTGGTGGCGCAGGCACAGGAGGGTACCGGCGACACAGTGTCGCGGGTAGGTGCGGGACTGTCTGCGGTGGAGGACAGGCTGGCCTCCCTCGAGCGTCACGCACAGCTCCACTTCGAGTCCTTGCAGGCCCTGACAACGTCTGTACGGATTCAGGGTGAGCAACATTCCGACGCCACCAACAGGCTGAGGGATACACTAGGGGTGGCCTTGCAAGGCCTCACACATGCCATCCAAACTGCCGTCCAGCAGGGTGGAAGGGGTGATGTGGGCCGAGGCCAAGAGAGGGATGATGGTGACCGGGGACATGGAAGCGGGGACGCCTCTCAAGGCGTCCCCACGTCCCACCCGTCGCCCACCTCTCAACCAGTACCCGCAATGGTGCCTCCTCTCCAGGTGGCCGAGTCTGCCCCTGCCCCGGTGCAGGAGGAGCAGTCTGTGGAGGTGCCCTCACGGGCACCGAAACCCAGGGGCCGTCCGCCAAAAGCATCTACCCGGTCAAGGCAAGAAGACGAGCAACCTGCCACTACCTCTGCTGGAGCCACAGGGGTAGCACCACGTAGGGGTTCCCGGAGAAGAATTGCAAAGGCCTTATAATCACAAAGGGAATACACCAGGGTGTTTATTATTTTGTACTTTGTTTCTTATATAATGTCACATTCCAGATATTAAATAGTCTATTCTCACCACTCCTGCCACCTCTCGTCCATTCTTCCGCGGCTTGTGCAATAGTTGCGTACCGTGGAGGCCATCATGACGGCGAACACCTGCTGCCACCCATTGGGCACACTGCTGTGGGTGCAGGATTACTGGCAGCACTCTTCAGTGGAGGGGGATGGTATGGCCGCTCGCATGTGCAGGTGAGGAGATGCGAGCGCCTCGCAGTGTCTGACTCCAGGAGAACCGTTGACGTATGAGTGCGTCCCTGGCCCGGCGACCATCCCGGTGAGTCGCGGCTCGGCGCATGGGTCGTCCAACATCCTCTGGCGCGTCCTCCTCCTCCGCATCCTCCTCCTCCGCATCCTCC
Organism: Heptranchias perlo; assembly: GCF_035084215.1. Lineage (NCBI taxonomy): Eukaryota > Metazoa > Chordata > Chondrichthyes > Hexanchiformes > Hexanchidae > Heptranchias > Heptranchias perlo. The sequence goes on from NW_027139265.1 coordinate 254,093, forward strand.
TCCTCCGCATCCTCCTCCTCCGCATCCTCCTCCTCCGCATCCTCCTCCTCCTCCTCCTCCTCCTCCTCGCCCTCGCCTTCCTCAATGTGGGTGGCGGGTGTGGATGGGGCCTCCTCCAGCGGCCCCCCTCTCTGTTGGGCCATGTTGTGCAGGGCACAGCAGACAACTATGATTCGTCCCACTCTGAATGGCGTGTATTGCAGCGCTCCCCCAGAACGATCAAGGCACCTGAAGCGCATCTTGAGAAGCCCTATGGTCTGCTCAATTGTAGACCTGGTAGCAGTGTGGCTGTCATTGTACCGACGCTCCGGCTCGGTGATGGGGTTCCTCAGAGGTGTCATGAGCCACGTGTGGAGGGGATACCCCTTGTCGCCGAGGAGCCAGCCGTTGCCGGCGTTGGGTGCCTGCAGGATGGGCGGGACGGCGGACTCCCTGAGGATGAAGGCATCGTGGCAGCTGCCGGGGTATCTGGCGCACATGTGTAGGAATCTCTGGCGGTGGTCACAGATGAGCTGGGCGTTCATGGAGTGATACCCCTTCCTGTTGATGAACAGCCCTGGCTCATGCGGAGGTGCCCGTATTGCGATGTGGGTGCAGTCGATTACACCCTGCACCCGTGGGAAGCCGGCCATGGCATGGAATCCAACCGCCCTCTCCATCTGGCTGCGCTCGTCCATGGCGAAGTTGATGTAGTGGGAGGCCCTGCGGAACAACCCATCGGTGACCTGCCTTATGCACTTGTGTGCAGAGGACTGACAGACCCCGGTGATGTCCCCGGTGGCACCCTGGAAGGAACCGGATGCGAAGAAGTTGAGGGCAGTGGTGACTTTGACGTGACAGGTAAGAAGATGCTGCTTGGTCCATCAGGGAGCAGCTCGTCGTTAAGGAGGCTGCAGATGTCGGCGACTACCTGGCGATTGACTCTGAGCCTCCGTATGCACTGCTCCTCGGAGAGGTCCATGAAGCTGAGCCTCGCTCTGTACACCCTGTGCGGAGGGTAGTGCCTCCTGCGACGCATCTCTCTCTGCGGTTGCCCTCCCTCCTGCTGTGCAGGTGGGTGTGCCGCAGCACTGTGTTGGGGGGCCCCACCTCTCCGAGGCGGACGGCGTGGACTGCGAGGCTGCTGGGGCTGGTCATCCTGTTCGTCCTCCGACGATGTCAATCCACCACCCATCTGGCAGGTGTTGGTGTGAGGGGTTGTGCAGGGTAGGTGGGTGGGTCCTCGGACTGGGGCTGCGGTTTCGTGTCGGTCTGTCCTCTGGCTTGGCGGGGGTTGGTGGAGGGCAGGGGTTGCCTCCTGCGTGGGTGAGGGCTCTCCCCCGTGGAGCGCACCTTGGCACCTGCCACAGGCTGCTGGCTGCAACACGCCTGGTTTGAAGGGTACTGTTTCCCCCAGTGTGGGAAACTGACTGCCTTGAACCTAAAATCCCACACTTCCTCTTTTGACAGCTGCTTCAGCTCATTAACTGACCACAACGAGCAAGTTAAGTGCTCTCAAGTGGAACCCCGCTGGCTTTAATTGCCTGCGGGATTCCCACCAGCGGGGCTTTCGCGCGCAGCCCCGCACGTCAGCGAGGTACCCGGAAGTGGCCGGGATTTCGTCCGAATCCGGTCACGTGATCGGAGATCGGGATTTTCGGGGCCCCCCCGCTGGAAACCCGCTGGTAACCCGACCCTAAAATCGAGCCCCATGTGTTTATTTTCAAATGAATTGTTTAATTTATTATAAAAATTCAAAGTTTAATTAATTATATAAATAATGCAATAGTTTAATTTATGATATAAATAATTCAACAGTTTAATTCATAATGAATTGTTTAATTTATTTTATAAATAATTCAAGTGATTATTTTAAAATGAATTGATGATTTTATTCTAAAAATAATTCAAAGTTCAATTTATTCTATAAATAATTCAGCAGTTTAATTTAAAATGAATTGTTTAATTTATTATATAAATAATTCAATGATTATTTTAAAATGAATTGTTTAATTTATTGTAAAAATAATTCCAAATTTAATTTATTATATAAATAATTCAATAGAATCATAGAATCATAGAATCATAGAAGTTACAACATGGAAACAGGCCCTTCGGCCCAACATGTCCATGTCGCCCAGTTTATACCACTAAGCTGGTCCCAATTGCCTGCACTTGGCCCATATCCCTCGATACCCATCTTCCCCATGTAACTGTCCAAATGCTTTTTAAAAGACAAAATTGTACCCGCCTCGACTACTGCCTCTGGCAGCTCGTTCCAGACACTCACCACCCTTTGAGTGAAAAAATTGCCCCTCTGGATCCTTTTGTATCTCTCCCCTCTCACCTTAAATCTGTGCCCCCTCGTTATAGACTCCCCTACCTTTGGGAAAAGATTTTGACTATCGACCTTATCTATGCCCCTCATTATTTTATAGACTTCTATAAGATCACCCCTTAACCTCCTACTCTCCAGGGAAAAAAGTCCCAGTCTGTCTAACCTCTCCCTGTAAGTCAAACCATCAAGTCCCGGTAGCATCCTAGTAAATCTTTTCTGCACTCTTTCTAGTTTAATAATATCCTTTCTATAATAGGGTGACCAGAACTGTACACAGTACTCCAAGTGTGGCCTCACCCATGCCCTGTACAACTTCAACAAGACATCCCAACTCCTGCATTCAATGTTCTGACCAATGAAACCATCCTATCCACCTGTGACTCCACTTTCAAGGAGCTATGAATCTGTACTCCTAGATCTCTTTGTTCTATAACTCTCCCCAACGCCCTACCATTAACGGAGTAGGTCCTGGCCCGATTCGATCTACCAAAATGCATCACCTCACATTTATCTAAATTAAACTCCATCTGCCATTCATCGGCCCACTGGCCCAATTTATCAAGATCCCGTTGCAATCCTAGATAACCTTCTTCACTGTCCACAATGCCACCAATCTTGGTGTCATCTGCAAACTTACTAACCATGCCTCCTAAATTCTCATCCAAATCATTAATATAAATAACAAATAACAGCGGACCCAGCACCGATCCCTGAGGCACACCGCTGGACACAGGCATCCAGTTTGAAAAACAACCCTCGACAACCACCCTCTCAATAGTTTATTTGATTACATAACTAATTCAATAGTTTGATTTATAATGAATTGTTTGATTTATTATATAAATAATTCAATAGTTTAATTTATGATATAAATAATTCAATAGTTTAAATTATAATGAATTGTTTAATTTATTTTATAAATAATTCAAGTGATTATTTTAAAATGAATTGATGAATTTATTCTAAAAATAATTCAAAGTTGAATTTATTATATAAATAATTCAATAGTTTAATTTATAATGAATTGTTCAATTTATTTTTGAATAATTCACGTGATTATTATAAAATAAATTGATTAATTTATTAAAAAAATAATTCAATGTTTAATTTATAATATAAATAATTCAATAGTTCAATTTATTATATAAATAATTCAGTAGTTTAATTTATAATGAATTGTTTAATTTATTATAAAAATAATTCAATTATAATTAATTATATAGTAATTCAATAGTTTAATTGATTATATAAATAATTCAATAGTTCAATTTGTAATGAATTGCTTCATTCATTATATAAATAATTCAATATTTTAATTAATAATGAATAGTTTAATTTATTATATAAATAATTCAATAGTTGAATTTATAATGAATTGTTTAATTTGTCATATAAATAATTCAAGTGATTATTTTAAAATAAATTGATTTATTTATTATAAAAATAATTCAAAGATTAATTTTTTTATATAAATAATGCAATAGTTTCATTTATTACATAAATAATTCAATAGTTTAATTTATAATGAATTGCTTAATTTATTTTATTAATAATTCAAGTGATTATTTTAAAATGAATTGTTTAATTTATTGTATAAACAATGCAATAGTTTAATTTATTATACAAATAATTCAATAGTTTAATTTATAATGAATTATTTAATTTATTTTATAAATAATTCAAGTGATTATTTTAAAATGAATTGTTTAATTTATTATAAAAATAATTCAAAGTTTAAATTTTTATTTGAATAATGCAATAGTTTAATTTATTATTTAAATAATTCTATAGTTTAATTTATAATGAATTGTTAAATGTATTGTACAAATAATTCAATCGTTTATTTTAAAATGAATTGTTTAATTTATTACATAAATAATTTAAGTGATTATTTTAAAATGAATTGTTTAATTTATTACAAAAATAATTCAAAGTTTAATTTATTACATAAATAATTCAAAGTTTAATTTTTAATGAATTGTTTAATTTATTTTATAAATAATTCAAGTTATTATTTTGAAATAAATTTAATAATTCATTATGAAAATACTTCAAAAATTAATTTATCATATAATTAATTCAATACTTTAATAATGAATTGTTTAACTTGTTTTATAAATTATTCATGTGATTATTTTAAAATGAATTGTCTAATTTAATATAACAATAATTAAAAGTTTATTAATGATATAAATAATGCAATAGTTTAATTGATCATAAAAATAATTCAAAAATTAATTTATCCTATAAATAATTCAATACTTTAATTAATAATGAATTGTTTAACTTATTTTATAAACAATTCATGTGATTATTTTAAAATGAATTGTTTAATTTATTATAAATATAATTCAAAGTTTAATTTATAATAAAAATAATTCAAAAATTAATTTATTATATAAATAATTCAATATTTTAATTTATAATGAATTGTTTAATTTATTGCATAAATAATTGAAGTGAATATTTTAAAATGAATTGTTTATTTTATTATAAAAATTCAAAGTTTAATTTATTACATAAATAATTCAATAGTTTAATTTATAATGAATTGTTTAATTTATTTTATAAATAATTCAAGTTATTATTTTGAAATAAATTTAACAATTCATTATGAAAATACTTCAAAAATTAATTTATCATATAATTAATTCAATACGTTAATTAATAATGAATTGTTTTATAAATTATTCATGTGATTATTTTAAAATGAATTGTCTAATTTAATATAAAAATAATTCAAAGTTTACTAATTATATAAATAATTCAATAGTTTAATTGATCATATAAATAATTCAATAGTTTAATTTATAATGAATTGTTTCATTTGTTATATAAATAATTCAAGTGATTATTTTAAAATGAATTGTTTAATTTATTACATAAATAATTCAAGTGATTATTTTAAAATGAATTGTTTAATTTATTATAAAAATAATTCAAAGTTTAATTTATTACATAAATAATTCAATAGTTTAATTTTTAATGAATTGTTTAACTTGTTTTATAAATTATTCATGTGATTATTTTAAAATGATTTGTCTAATTTAATATAAAAATAACTAAAATTTTATTAATTATATGAATAATTCAATAGTTTAATTGATCATATAAATAATTCAATAGTTTAATTTATAATGAATTGTTTAATTTATTATATAAATAATTCAAGTGATTATTTTAAAATAAATTGATTTATTTATTATAAAAATAATTCAAAGATTAATTTTAATATAAATAATGCAATAGTTTCATTTATTATATAAATAATTCAATAGTTTAATTTATAATGAATTGTTTAATTTATTGCATAAATAATTCAAGTGAATATTTTAAAATGAATTGTTTATTTTATTATAAAAATTCAAAGTTTAATTTATTACATAAATAATTCAATAGTTTAATTTATAATGAATTGTTTAATTTATTTTATAAATAATTCAAGTTATTATTTTGAAATAAATTTAACAATTCATTATGAAAATACTTCAAAAATTAATTTATCATATAATTAATTCAATACGTTAATTAATAATGAATTGTTTTATAAATTATTCATGTGATTATTTTAAAATGAATTGTCTAATTTAATATAAAAATAATTCAAAGTTTACTAATTATATAAATAATTCAATAGTTTAATTGATCATATAAATAATTCAATAGTTTAATTTATAATGAATTGTTTCATTTGTTATATAAATAATTCAAGTGATTATTTTAAAATGAATTGTTTAATTTATTACATAAATAATTCAAGTGATTATTTTAAAATGAATTGTTTAATTTATTATAAAAATAATTCAAAGTTTAATTTATTACATAAATAATTCAATAGTTTAATTTTTAATGAATTGTTTAACTTGTTTTATAAATTATTCATGTGATTATTTTAAAATGATTTGTCTAATTTAATATAAAAATAACTAAAATTTTATTAATTATATGAATAATTCAATAGTTTAATTGATCATATAAATAATTCAATAGTTTAATTTATAATGAATTGTTTAATTTATTATATAAATAATTCAAGTGATTATTTTAAAATAAATTGATTTATTTATTATAAAAATAATTCAAAGATTAATTTTAATATAAATAATGCAATAGTTTCATTTATTATATAAATAATTCAATAGTTTAATTTATAATGAATTGTTTAATTTATTGCATAAATAATTCAAGTGAATATTTTAAAATGAATTGTTTATTTTATTATAAAAATTCAAAGTTTAATTTATTACATAAATAATTCAATAGTTTAATTTATAATGAATTGTTTAATTTATTTTATAAATAATTCAAGTTATTATTTTGAAATAAATTTAACAATTCATTATGAAAATACTTCAAAAATTAATTTATCATATAATTAATTCAATACGTTAATTAATAATGAATTGTTTTATAAATTATTCATGTGATTATTTTAAAATGAATTGTCTAATTTAATATAAAAATAATTCAAAGTTTACTAATTATATAAATAATTCAATAGTTTAATTGATCATATAAATAATTCAATAGTTTAATTTATAATGAATTGTTTCATTTGTTATATAAATAATTCAAGTGATTATTTTAAAATGAATTGTTTAATTTATTACATAAATAATTCAAGTGATTATTTTAAAATGAATTGTTTAATTTATTATAAAAATAATTCAAAGTGTAATTTATAATGAATTGTTTAATTTATTATAAAAATAATTAAAAAGTTTAATTTATTACATAAATAATTCAATAGTTTAATTTATAATGAATTATTTAATTTATTTTATAAATAATTCGTGATTATTTTAAAATAAATTGATTTATTTATTATAAAAATAATTCAAAGTTTAATTTATTACATAAATAATTCAATAGTTTAATTTATAAATGAATTGTTTAATTTATTACATAAATAATTCAAGTGAATATTTTAAAATGAATTGTTAAATTTATTATAAAAATAATTCGAAGATTAATTTTTTAATATAAATAATGCAATAGTTTAATATATTATATAAATAATTCTATAGTTTAATTTAGAATGAATTGTTTAATTTATTAAATAAATAATTGAAGTGATTATTTTAAAATAAATTGATTTATTTCTTATAAAAATAATTCAAAGTTTAATTTATTACATAAATATTTCAAGTGAATATTTTAAAATGAATTGTTTAATTTATTATAAAAATTGAAAGTTTAATTTATTACTTAAATAATTCAATAGTTTAAATTATAATGAATTGTTTAATTTATTATAAAAATGATTCAAAAATTAATTTATCCTATAGATAATTCAATACTTTAATTAATAATGAATTGTTTAATTTATTTTATAAATAATTCAAGTTATTATTTTGAAATAAATTTAACAATTCATTATGAAAATACTTCAAAAATTAATTTATCCTATAGATAATTCAATACTTTAATTATTAATGAATTGTTTAACTTATTTTATGAACAATTCATGTGATTATTTTAAAATGAATTGTTTAATTTATTATAAAGTTCAATGTTTAATTTATTATAAAAATATTTCAAAGATTAATTTTTTTATATAAATAATGCAATAGTTTAATTTATTTTATAAATTATTCAATTGTTTAATTGACTATGAATTGTTTAATTTATTTTATCAATAATTCAATAGTTTAATTTATAATGAATTGTTTAATTTATTTTATAAATAATTCAAGTGATTATTTTAAAATGAATTGTTTAATTTATTATAAAAATAATTCAAAGTTTAAATTTTTATTTAAATAATGCAATAGTTTAATTTATTATTTAAATAATTCTATAGTTTAATTTATAATGAATTGTTTAATTTATTACATAAATAATTCAAGTGATTATTTTAAAATGAATTGTTTAATTTATTACATAAATAATTTAAGTGATTATTTTAAAATGAATTGTTTAATTTATTACAAAAATAATTCAAAGTTTAATTTATTACATAAATAATTCAAAGTTTAATTTTTAATGAATTGTTTAATTTATTTTATAAATAATTCAAGTTATTATTTTGAAATAAATTTAATAATTCATTATGAAAATACTTCAAAAATTAATTTATCATATAAATAATTCAATACTTTAATTAATAATGAATTGTTTAACTTATTTTATAAACAATTCATGTGATTATTTTAAAATGAATTGTTTAATTTATTATAAAAATAATTCAAAGTTTAAATTTTTATTTAAATAATGCAATAGTTTAATTTATTATTTAAATAATTCTATAGTTTAATTTATAATGAATTGTTAAATGTATTGTACAAATAATTCAATCGTTTAATTTATAATGAATTGTTTAATTTATTACATAAATAATTCAAGTGAATATTTTAAAATGAATTGTTAAATTTATTATAAAAATAATTCAAAGATTAATTTTTTAATATAAATAATGCAATAGTTTAATATAATATATAAATAATTCTATAGTTTAATTTAGAATGAATTGTTTGATTTATTAAATAAATAATTGAAGTGATTATTTTAAAATAAATTGATTTATTTCTTATAAAAATAATTCAAAGTTTAATTTATTACATAAATATTTCAAGTGAATATTTTAAAATGAATTGTTTAATTTATTATAAAAATTGAAAGTTTAATTTATTAATTAAATAATTCAATAGTTTAAATTATAATGAATTGTTTAATTTATTATAAAAATGATTCAAAAATTAATTTATCCTATAGATAATTCAATACTTTAATTAATAATGAATTGTTTAATTTATTTTATAAATAATTCAAGTTATTATTTTGAAATAAATTTAACAATTCATTATGAAAATACTTCAAAAATTAATTTATCCTATAGATAATTCAATACTTTAATTATTAATGAATTGTTTAACTTATTTTATAAACAATTCATGTGATTATTTTAAAATGAATTGTTTAATTTATTATAAAGTTCAATGTTTAATTTATTATAAAAATATTTCAAAGATTAATTTTTTTATATAAATAATGCAATAGTTTAATTTATTTTATAAATTATTCAATTGTTTAATTGACTATGAATTGTTTAATTTATTTTATCAATAATTCAATAGTTTAATTTATAATGAATTGTTTAATTTATTTTATAAATAATTCAAGTGATTATTTTAAAATGAATTGTTTAATTTATTATAAAAATAATTCAAAGTTTAAATTTTTATTTAAATAATGCAATAGTTTAATTTATAATGAATTGTTTAATTTATTTTATAAATAATTCAAGTGATTATTTTAAAATGAATTGTTTAATTTATTACATAAATAATTTAAGTGATTATTTTAAAATGAATTGTTTAATTTATTACAAAAATAATTCAAAGTTTAATTTATTACATAAATAATTCAAAGCTTAATTTTTAATGAATTGTTTAATTTATTTTATAAATAATTCAAGTTATTATTTTGAAATAAATTTAATAATTCATTATGAAAATACTTCAAAAATTAATTTATCATATAAATAATTCAATACTTTAATTAATAATGAATTGTTTAACTTATTTTATAAACAATTCATGTGATTATTTTAAAATGAATTGTTTAATTTATTATAAAAATAATTCAAAGTTTAATTTATTATATAAATAATTCAATATTTTAATTTATAATGAATTGTTTAATTTATTTTATAAATAATTCAAGTTATTATTTTGAAATAAATTTAATAATTCATTCTGAAAATACTTCAAAAATGAATTTATCATATAATTAATTCAATACTTTAATTAATAATGAATTGTTTAACTTGTTATATAAATTATTCATGTGATTATTTTAAAATGAATTGTCTAATTTAATATAAAAATAATTCAAAGTTTATTAATTATATATATAATTCAATTGTTTAATTGATCATATAAATAATTCAATAGTTTAATTTATAATGAATTGTTTCATTTGTTATATAAATAATTCAAGTGATTATTTTAAAGTGAATTGTTTAATTTATTATAAATAGAATTCAAAGTTTAATTTATTATTAAAATAATTCAAAGTTTAATTTATTATATAAATAATTCAAGTGATTATTTTAAAATAAATTGATTGATTTATTATAAAAATAATGCAATAGTTTCATTTATTATATACATAATTCAATAGTTTAATTTATAATGAATTGTTCAATTTATTTTATAAATAATTCAAGTGATTATTTCAAAAAGAATTGTTTAATTTATTACATAAATAATTCAAGTGATTATTTCAAAAAGAATTTTTTAATTTATTATAAAAATAATTCAAAAATTAATTTATCCTATAGATAATTCAATACTTTAACTAATAATGAATTGTTTAACTTATTTTTTAAACAATTCATGTGTATATTTTAAAATGAATTGGTTGATTTATTATAATTGGAATTCAAAGTTTAATTTATTATAAAAATAATTCAAAGTTTAATTTATTTTATAAATAATGCAATAGTTTAATTTATTTTATAAATAATTCAATTGTTTAATTTATTATGAATTGTTTAATTTATTTTATAAATAATTCAAGTGCTTATTTTAAAATGAATTGATTTATTCATTATAAAAATAATTCAAAGTTTAATTTATTACATAAATAATTCAATAGTTTAATTTATAAATGAATTGTTTAATTTATTACATAAATAATTCAAAGATTAATTTTTTAATATAAATAATGCAATAGTTTAATTTATTATATAAATAATTCAATAGTTTAATGTATCATGAATTGTTTAATTTATTATATAAATAATTCAAGTGATTATTTCAAAAAGAATTGTTTAATTTATTATAAAAATAATTCAAAGTTTAATTTCTTATATAAATAATGCAATAGTTTAATATATTACATAAATAATTTTATAGTTTAATTTATAATGAATTGTTTAATTTATTATACAAATAATTCAAAAATTAATTTATTCTCTCGATAATTCAATACTTTAATTAATAATGAATTGTTTAATTTATTGTATAAATAATTCAATAGTTTAATGTATCATGAATTGTTTAATTTATTATATAAATAATTCAAGTGATTATTTCAAAAAGAATTGTTTAATTTATTATAAAAATAATTCAAAGTTTAATTTCTTATATAAATAATTCAATAGTTTAATGTATAATGAATTGTTTAATTTATTATATAAATAATTCAAAGTTTAATTTATTATATAAATAATACAATAGTTTAATATATTATGTAAATAATTCAATAGTTTAATTTATAATGAATTGTTTAATTTATTATAAAAATAATTCAAAAATTAATTTATTCTCTCGATAATTCAATACTTTAATTAATAATGAATTGTTTAATTTATTGTATAAATAATTCAATAGTTTAATTTATAATGAATTGTTTAATTTATTTTATAAATAATTCAAGTTATTATTTTGAAATAAATTTAATAATTCATTCTGAAAATACTTCAAAAATTAATTTATCATATAATTAATTCAATACTTTAATTAATAATGAATTGTTTAACTTATTTTTTAAACAATTCATGTGTATATTTTAAAATGAATTGTTTGATTTATTATAAATAGAATTCAAAGTTAATTCATTATAAAAATAATTCAAGTGATTATTTTAAAATAAATTGATTGATTTATTATAAAAATAATTCAAAGATTAATTTTTTAATATAAATAATGCAATAGTTTCATTTATTATATAAATAATTCAATTGTTTAATTTATTATGAATTGTTTAATTTATTTCATAAATAATTCAAGTGATTATTTTAAAATGAATTGTTTAATTTATTACATAAATAATTCAAGTGATTATTTCAAAAAGAATTGTTTAATTTATTATAAAAATAATTCAAAGTTTAATTTCTTATATAAATAATGCAATAGTTTAATATATTATAGAAATAATTCAACTGTTTAATTTATTATGAATTGTTTAATTTATTTTATAAATAATTCAAGTGATTATTTTAAAATGAATTGTTTAATTTATTATAAAAATAATTCAAAAATTAATTTATCCTATAGATAATTCAATACTTTAATTAATAATGAATTGTTTAACTTATTTTTTAAACAATTCATGTGTATATTTTAAAATGAATTGTTTGATTTATTATAAATAGAATTCAAAGTTAATTTATTATAAAAATAATTCAAAGTTTAATTTATTTTATAAATAATGCAATAGTTAATTTATTTTATAAATAATTCAATTGTTTAATTTATTATGAATTGTTTAATTTATTTTATAAATAATTCAAGTGCTTATTTTAAAATGAATTGATTTATTCATTATAAAAATAATTCAAAGTTTAATTTATTACATAAATAATTCAATAGTTTAATTTATAAATGAATTGTTTAATTTATTACATAAATAATTCAAGTGAATATTTTAAAATGAATTTTTTAATTTATTATAAAAATAATTCAAAGATTAATTTTTTAATATAAATAATGCAATCGTTTAATTTATTATATAAATAATTCAAAGTTTAATTTTTTATTTAAATAATGCAATAGTTTAATATATTATATAAATAATTCAATTGTTTAATTTATTTTATAAATAATTCAAGTGATTATTTTAAAATGAATTGTTTAATTTATTATACAAATAATTCAAGTGATTATTTTAAAATGAATTGTCTAATTTCATATAAAAATAATTCAAAGTTTATTAATTATATAAATAATTGAATAGTTTAATTGATCATATAAATAAATCAATAGTTTAACTTATAATGAATTGTTTAATTTATTTTATAAATAATTCAAGTGATTATTTTAAAATGAATTGTTTAATTTATTATAAAAATAATTCAAAGTTTAATTTATAATGAATTGTTTAATTTATTATATAAATAATTCAAGTGATTACTTTAAAATAAATTGATTTATTTATTATAAAAATATTTCAAAGATTAATTTTTTATTTAAATAATTCAATAGTTTAATTTATAATGAATTGCTTAATTTATTTTATTAATAATTCAAGTGATTATTTTAAAATGAATTGTTTAATTTAGTATAAAAATAATTCAAAGTTTAATTTATTGTATAAACAATTCTATAGTTTAATTTATAATGAATTGTTTAATTTATTATACAAATAATTCAAGTGATTATTTTAAAATGAATTGTTTATTTTATGACAAATAATTCAAGTGAGTATTTTAAAATAAATTGTTTAATTTATTATAAAAATTCAAAGTTGAATTTATTACATAAATAATTCAATAGTTTAATAAATAATTCAAGTTATTATTTTGAAATAAATTTAATAATTCATTATGAAAATACTTCAAAAATTAATTTATCCTATAGGTAATTCAATACTTTAATAATTAATTTTTAAACATATTTTATAAACAATTCATGTGATTATTTTAAAATGAATTGTTTAATTTATTATAAATATAATTCAAAGTTTAATTTATTATAAAAATAATTAAAAAGTTTAATTTATTACATAAATAATTCAAGTGATTATTTTAAAAAGAATTGCTTAATTTATTATAAAAATAATTCAAAGTTTAATTCATTGTATAAATAATGCAATAGTTTAATATATTATATAAATAATTTTATAGTTTAATTTATAATGAATTGTTTAATTTATTATACAAATAATTCAATAGTTTAATTTATAATGAATTGTTTAATTTATTTTATAAATAATTCAAGTGATTATTTTAAAATAAATTGATTTATTTATTATAAAAATTCAAAGTTTATTTTATTACATAAATAATTCAATAGTTTAATTTATGATGAATTGTTTAATTTATTTTATAGATAATTCAAGTGCTTATTTTAAAATGAATTGATTTATTTATTATACAAATAATTCAAAGTTTAATTTATTGCATAAACAATTCAACAGTTTAATTTATAAATGAATTGTTTCATTTATTACAGAAATAATTCAAGTGAATATTTTAAAATGAATTTTTTAATTCATTATAAAAACAATTCAAAGATTAATTTTTTAATATAAATAATGCAATAGTTTAATTTATTATATAAATAATTCAATAGTTTATTGTATAATGAATTGTTTAATTTATTACATAAATAATTCAAGTGAATATTTTAAAATGAATTGTTTAATTTATTATATAAATAATTCAAAGTTTAATTTCTTATATAAATAATACAATAGTTTAATATATTATGTAAATAATTCAATAGTTTAATTCATAATGAATTGTTTAATTTATTATAAAAATAATTCAAAAATTAATTTATTCTCTCGATAATTCAATACTTTAATTAATAATGAATTGTTTAATTTATTGTATAAATAATTCAAGTGATTATTTTAAAATAAATTGATTCATTATTATAAAAATAATTCAAAGTTTAATTTTTTTATATAAATAATGGAATAGTTTCATTTATTATATAAATAATTCAATAGTTTAATTTATAATGAATTGTTTAATTTATTTTATAAATAATTCAAGTTATTATTTTGAAATAAATTTAATAATTCATTCTGAAAATACTTCAAAATTAATTTATCATATAATTAATTCAATACTTTAATTAATAATGAATTGTTTAACTTGTTTTATAAATTATTCATGTGATTATTTTAAAATGAATTGTCTAATTTAATATAAAAATAATTCAAAGTTTATTAATTATATAAATAATTCAATTGTTTAATTGATCATATAAATAATTCAATAGTTTAATTGATAATGAATTGTTTCATTTGTTATATAAATAATTCAAGTGATTATTTTAAAGTGAATTGTTTAATTTATTATAAATATAATTCAAAGTTTAATTTATTATAAAAATAATTCAAAGTTTAATTTATTATATAAATAATTCAAGTGATTATTTTAAAATAAATTGATTGATTTATTATAAAAATAATTCAAAGATTAATTTTTTAATATAAATAATGCAATAGTTTCATTTATTATATAAATAATTCAATTGTTTAATTTATTATGAATTGTTTAATTTATTTCATAAATAATTCAAGTGATTATTTTAAAATGAATTGTTTAATTTATTACATAAATAATTCAAGTGATTATTTCAAAAAGAATTGTTTAATTTATTATTAAAATAATTCAAAGTTTAATTTCTTATATAAATAATGCAATAGTTTAATATATTATAGAAATAATTCAATTGTTTAATTTATTATGAATTGTGTGATTATTTTAAAATGAATTGTTTAATTTATTATAAAAATAATTCAAAAATTAATTTATCCTATAGATAATTCAATACTTTAATTAATAATGAATTGTTTAACTTATTTTTTAAACAATTCATGTGTATATTTTAAAATGAATTGTTTGATTTATTATAAATAGAATTCAAAGTTTAATTTATTTTATAAATAATGCAATAGTTAATTTATTTTATAAATAATTCAATTGTTTAATTTATTATGAATTGTTTAATTTATTTTATAAATAATTCAAGTGCTTATTTTAAAATGAATTGATTTATTCATTATAAAAATAATTCAAAGTTTAATTTATTACATAAATAATTCAATAGTTTAATTTATAAATGAATTGTTTAATTTATTACATAAATAATTCAAGTGAATATTTTAAAATGAATTGTTTAATTTATTACATAAATAATTCAAGTGATTATTTCAAAAAGAATTGTTTAATTTATTATAAAAATAATTCAAAGTTTAATTTCTTATATAAATAATGCAATAGTTTAATATATTATAGAAATAATTCAATTGTTTAATTTATTATGAATTGTGTGATTATTTTAAAATGAATTGTTTAATTTATTATAAAAATAATTCAAAAATTAATTTATCCTATAGATAATTCAATACTTTAATTAATAATGAATTGTTTAACTTATTTTTTAAACAATTCATGTGTATATTTTAAAATGAATTGTTTGATTTATTATAAATAGAATTCAAAGTTTAATTTATTTTATAAATAATGCAATAGTTAATTTATTTTATAAATAATTCAATTGTTTAATTTATTATGAATTGTTTAATTTATTTTATAAATAATTCAAGTGCTTATTTTAAAATGAATTGATTTATTCATTATAAAAATAATTCAAAGTTTAATTTATTACATAAATAATTCAATAGTTTAATTTATAAATGAATTGTTTAATTTATTACATAAATAATTCAAGTGAATATTTTAAAATGAATTTTTTAATTTATTATAAAAATAATTCAAAGATTAATTTTTTAATATAAATAATGCAATCGTTTAATTTATTATATAAATAATTCAAAGTTTAATTTTTTATTTAAATAATGCAATAGTTTAATATATTATATAAATAATTCAATTGTTTAATTTATTTTATAAATAATTCAAGTGATTATTTTAAAATGAATTGTTTAATTTATTATACAAATAATTCAAGTGATTATTTTAAAATGAATTGTCTAATTTCATATAAAAATAATTCAAAGTTTATTAATTATATAAATAATTGAATAGTTTAATTGATCATATAAATAAATCAATAGTTTAACTTATAATGAATTGTTTAATTTATTATATAAATAATTCAAGTGATTATTTTAAAATGAATTGTTTAATTTATTATACAAATAATTCAAGTGATTATTTTAAAATGAATTGTCTAATTTCATATAAAAATAATTCAAAGTTTATTAATTATATAAATAATTGAATAGTTTAATTGATCATATAAATAAATCAATAGTTTAACTTATAATGAATTGTTTAATTTATTATATAAATAATTCAAGTGATTATTTTTAAATGAATTGTTTAATTTATTATAAAAATAATTCAAAGTTTAATTTATCATATAAATAATTCAATAGTTTAATTTATAATGAATTGTTTAATTTATTATAAAAATAATTCAAAAATTAATTTATCCTATAGATAATTCAATACTTTAATTAATAATGAATTTGTAAACTTATTTTATAAACAATTCATGTGATTATTTTAAAATGAATTGTTTAATTTATTATATAAATAATTCAAGTGATTATTTTAAAATAAATTGATTCAGTTATTATAAATAGAATTCAAAGTTTAATTTATTTTATAAATAATGCAATAGTTAATTTATTTTATAAATAATTCAATTGTTTAATTTATTATGAATTGTTTAATTTATTTTATAAATAATTCAAGTGCTTATTTTAAAATGAATTGATTTATTCATTATAAAAATAATTCAAAGTTTAATTTATTACATAAATAATTCAATAGTTTAATTTATAAATGAATTGTTTAATTTATTACATAAATAATTCAAGTGAATATTTTAAAATGAATTTTTTAATTTATTATAAAAATAATTCAAAGATTAATTTTTTAATATAAATAATGCAATCGTTTAATTTATTATATAAATAATTCAAAGTTTAATTTTTTATTTAAATAATGCAATAGTTTAATATATTATATAAATAATTCAATTGTTTAATTTATTTTATAAATAATTCAAGTGATTATTTTAAAATGAATTGTTTAATTTATTATACAAATAATTCAAGTGATTATTTTAAAATGAATTGTCTAATTTCATATAAAAATAATTCAAAGTTTATTAATTATATAAATAATTGAATAGTTTAATTGATCATATAAATAAATCAATAGTTTAACTTATAATGAATTGTTTAATTTATTATATAAATAATTCAAGTGATTATTTTAAAATGAATTGTTTAATTTATTATACAAATAATTCAAGTGATTATTTTAAAATGAATTGTCTAATTTCATATAAAAATAATTCAAAGTTTATTAATTATATAAATAATTGAATAGTTTAATTGATCATATAAATAAATCAATAGTTTAACTTATAATGAATTGTTTAATTTATTATATAAATAATTCAAGTGATTATTTTTAAATGAATTGTTTAATTTATTATAAAAATAATTCAAAGTTTAATTTATCATATAAATAATTCAATAGTTTAATTTATAATGAATTGTTTAATTTATTATAAAAATAATTCAAAAATTAATTTATCCTATAGATAATTCAATACTTTAATTAATAATGAATTTGTAAACTTATTTTATAAACAATTCATGTGATTATTTTAAAATGAATTGTTTAATTTATTATATAAATAATTCAAGTGATTATTTTAAAATAAATTGATTCAGTTATTATAAAAATAATTCAAAGTTTAATTTTTTTATATAAATAATGGAATAGTTTCATTTATTATATAAATAATTCAATAGTTTAATTTATAATGAATTGTTTAATTTATTTTATAAATAATTCAAGTTATTATTTTGAAATAAATTTAATAATTCATTCTGAAAATACTTCAAAATTAATTTATCATATAATTAATTCAATACTTTAATTAATAATGAATTGTTTAACTTGTTTTATAAATTATTCATGTGATTATTTTAAAATGAATTGTCTAATTTAATATAAAAATAATTCAAAGTTTATTAATTATATAAATAATTCAATTGTTTAATTGATCATATAAATAATTCAATAGTTTAATTGATAATGAATTGTTTCATTTGTTATATAAATAATTCAAGTGATTATTTTAAAGTGAATTGTTTAATTTATTATAAATATAATTCAAAGTTTAATTTATTATAAAAATAATTCAAAGTTTAATTTATTATATAAATAATTCAAGTGATTATTTTAAAATAAATTGATTGATTTATTATAAAAATAATTCAAAGATTAATTTTTTAATATAAATAATGCAATAGTTTCATTTATTATATAAATAATTCAATTGTTTAATTTATTATGAATTGTTTAATTTATTATGAATTGTTTAATTTATTTCATAAATAATTCAAGTGATTATTTTAAAATGAATTGTTTAATTTATTACATAAATAATTCAAGTGATTATTTCAAAAAGAATTGTTTAATTTATTATAAAAATAATTCAAAGTTTAATTTCTTATATAAATAATGCAATAGTTTAATATATTATAGAAATAATTCAATTGTTTAATTTATTATGAATTGTGTGATTATTTTAAAATGAATTGTTTAATTTATTATAAAAATAATTCAAAAATTAATTTATCCTATAGATAATTCAATACTTTAATTAATAATGAATTGTTTAACTTATTTTTTAAACAATTCATGTGTATATTTTAAAATGAATTGTTTGATTTATTATAAATAGAATTCAAAGTTTAATTTATTTTATAAATAATGCAATAGTTAATTTATTTTATAAATAATTCAATTGTTTAATTTATTATGAATTGTTTAATTTATTTTATAAATAATTCAAGTGCTTATTTTAAAATGAATTGATTTATTCATTATAAAAATAATTCAAAGTTTAATTTATTACATAAATAATTCAATAGTTTAATTTATAAATGAATTGTTTAATTTATTACATAAATAATTCAAGTGAATATTTTAAAATGAATTTTTTAATTTATTATAAAAATAATTCAAAGATTAATTTTTTAATATAAATAATGCAATCGTTTAATTTATTATATAAATAATTCAAAGTTTAATTTTTTATTTAAATAATGCAATAGTTTAATATATTATATAAATAATTCAATTGTTTAATTTATTTTATAAATAATTCAAGTGATTATTTTAAAATGAATTGTTTAATTTATTATACAAATAATTCAAGTGATTATTTTAAAATGAATTGTCTAATTTCATATAAAAATAATTCAAAGTTTATTAATTATATAAATAATTGAATAGTTTAATTGATCATATAAATAAATCAATAGTTTAACTTATAATGAATTGTTTAATTTATTATATAAATAATTCAAGTGATTATTTTAAAATGAATTGTTTAATTTATTATACAAATAATTCAAGTGATTATTTTAAAATGAATTGTCTAATTTCATATAAAAATAATTCAAAGTTTATTAATTATATAAATAATTGAATAGTTTAATTGATCATATAAATAAATCAATAGTTTAACTTATAATGAATTGTTTAATTTATTATATAAATAATTCAAGTGATTATTTTTAAATGAATTGTTTAATTTATTATAAAAATAATTCAAAGTTTAATTTATCATATAAATAATTCAATAGTTTAATTTATAATGAATTGTTTAATTTATTATAAAAATAATTCAAAAATTAATTTATCCTATAGATAATTCAATACTTTAATTAATAATGAATTTGTAAACTTATTTTATAAACAATTCATGTGATTATTTTAAAATGAATTGTTTAATTTATTATATAAATAATTCAAGTGATTATTTTAAAATAAATTGATTCAGTTATTATAAAAATAATTCAAAGTTTAATTTTTTTATATAAATAATGGAATAGTTTCATTTATTATATAAATAATTCAATAGTTTAATTTATAATGAATTGTTTAATTTATTTTATAAATAATTCAAGTTATTATTTTGAAATAAATTTAATAATTCATTCTGAAAATACTTCAAAATTAATTTATCATATAATTAATTCAATACTTTAATTAATAATGAATTGTTTAACTTGTTTTATAAATTATTCATGTGATTATTTTAAAATGAATTGTCTAATTTAATATAAAAATAATTCAAAGTTTATTAATTATATAAATAATTCAATTGTTTAATTGATCATATAAATAATTCAATAGTTTAATTGATAATGAATTGTTTCATTTGTTATATAAATAATTCAAGTGATTATTTTAAAGTGAATTGTTTAATTTATTATAAATATAATTCAAAGTTTAATTTATTATAAAAATAATTCAAAGTTTAATTTATTATATAAATAATTCAAGTGATTATTTTAAAATAAATTGATTGATTTATTATAAAAATAATTCAAAGATTAATTTTTTAATATAAATAATGCAATAGTTTCATTTATTATATAAATAATTCAATTGTTTAATTTATTATGAATTGTTTAATTTATTTCATAAATAATTCAAGTGATTATTTTAAAATGAATTGTTTAATTTATTACATAAATAATTCAAGTGATTATTTCAAAAAGAATTGTTTAATTTATTATAAAAATAATTCAAAGTTTAATTTCTTATATAAATAATGCAATAGTTTAATATATTATAGAAATAATTCAATTGTTTAATTTATTATGAATTGTGTGATTATTTTAAAATGAATTGTTTAATTTATTATAAAAATAATTCAAAAATTAATTTATCCTATAGATAATTCAATACTTTAATTAATAATGAATTGTTTAACTTATTTTTTAAACAATTCATGTGTATATTTTAAAATGAATTGTTTGATTTATTATAAATAGAATTCAAAGTTTAATTTATTTTATAAATAATGCAATAGTTAATTTATTTTATAAATAATTCAATTGTTTAATTTATTATGAATTGTTTAATTTATTTTATAAATAATTCAAGTGCTTATTTTAAAATGAATTGATTTATTCATTATAAAAATAATTCAAAGTTTAATTTATTACATAAATAATTCAATAGTTTAATTTATAAATGAATTGTTTAATTTATTACATAAATAATTCAAGTGAATATTTTAAAATGAATTTTTTAATTTATTATAAAAATAATTCAAAGATTAATTTTTTAATATAAATAATGCAATCGTTTAATTTATTATATAAATAATTCAAAGTTTAATTTTTTATTTAAATAATGCAATAGTTTAATATATTATATAAATAATTCAATTGTTTAATTTATTTTATAAATAATTCAAGTGATTATTTTAAAATGAATTGTTTAATTTATTATACAAATAATTCAAGTGATTATTTTAAAATGAATTGTCTAATTTCATATAAAAATAATTCAAAGTTTATTAATTATATAAATAATTGAATAGTTTAATTGATCATATAAATAAATCAATAGTTTAACTTATAATGAATTGTTTAATTTATTATATAAATAATTCAAGTGATTATTTTAAAATGAATTGTTTAATTTATTATACAAATAATTCAAGTGATTATTTTAAAATGAATTGTCTAATTTCATATAAAAATAATTCAAAGTTTATTAATTATATAAATAATTGAATAGTTTAATTGATCATATAAATAAATCAATAGTTTAACTTATAATGAATTGTTTAATTTATTATATAAATAATTCAAGTGATTATTTTTAAATGAATTGTTTAATTTATTATAAAAATAATTCAAAGTTTAATTTATCATATAAATAATTCAATAGTTTAATTTATAATGAATTGTTTAATTTATTATAAAAATAATTCAAAAATTAATTTATCCTATAGATAATTCAATACTTTAATTAATAATGAATTTGTAAACTTATTTTATAAACAATTCATGTGATTATTTTAAAATGAATTGTTTAATTTATTATATAAATAATTCAAGTGATTATTTTAAAATAAATTGATTCAGTTATTATAAAAATAATTCAAAGTTTAATTTTTTTATATAAATAATGGAATAGTTTCATTTATTATATAAATAATTCAACAGTTTAATTTATAATGAATTGTTTAATTTATTTTATAAATAATTCAAGTTATTATTTTGAAATAAATTTAATAATTCATTCTGAAAATACTTCAAAAATTAATTTATCATATAATTAATTCAATACTTTAATTAATAATGAATTGTTTAACTTGCTTTATAAATTATTCATGTGATTATTTTAAAATGAAATGTCTAATTTAATATAAAAATAATTCAAAGTTTATTAATTATATAAAAAGTTCAATTGTTTAATTGATCATATAAATAATTCAATAGTTTAATTTATTATGAATTGTTTAATTTATTGCATAAATAATTCAAGTGATTATTTTAAAATGAATTGTTTAATTTATTACATAAATAATTCAAGTGATTATTTCAAAAAGAATTGTTTAATTTATTATAAAAATAATTCAAAGTTTAATTTCTTATATAAATAATGCCATAGTTTAATATATTATATAAATGATTCAATTGTTTAATTTATTATGAATTGTTTAATTTATTTTATAAATAATTCAAGTGATTATTTTAAAATGAATTGATTTATTTATTATAAAAATATATCAAAGATTAATTTTTTATTTAAATAATTCAATAGTTTAATTTATTATGAATTGTTTAATTTATTGCATAAATAATTCAAGTGATTATTTTAAAATGAATTGTTTAATTTATTACATAAATAATTCAAGTGATTATTTTAAAATGAATTGTTTAATTTAGTATAAAAATAATTCAAAGTTTAATTTATTGTATAAACAATGCAATAGTTTAATTTATTATATAAATAATTCTATAGTTTAATTTATAATGAATTGTTTAATTTATTATACAAATAATTCAAGTGATTATTTTAAAATGAATTGTTTATTTTATGACATAAATAATTCAAGTGAGTATTTTAAAATAAATTGTTTAATTTATTATAAAAATTCAAAGTTTAATTTATTACATAAATAATTCAATAGTTTCATAAATAATTCAAGTTATTATTTTGAAATAAATTTAATAATTCATTATGAAAATACTTCAAAAATTAATTTATCCTATAGGTAATTCAATACTTTAATAATTAATTTTTAAACATATTTTATAAACAATTCATGTGATTATTTTAAAATGAATTGTTTAATTTATTATAAAAATAATTAAAAAGTTTAATTTATTACATAAATAATTCAAGTGAATATTTTAAAATGAATTGTTTAATTTATTATAAAAATAATTCAAAGTTTAATTTCTTATATAAATAATGCAATAGTTTAATTTATTATGTAAATGATTCAATAGTGTAATTTATAATGAATTGTTTAATTTATTTTATAAATAATTCAAGTGATTATTTTAAAAAGAATTGCTTAATTTATTATAAAAATAATTCAAAGTTTAATTCATTGTATAAAAAATGCAATAGTTTAATTTATTATATAAATAATTCTATAGTTTAATTAATAATGAATTGTTTAATTTATTATACGAATAATTCAATTGTTTAATATATTGTGATTTGTTTAATTTATTTTATAAATAATTCAAGTGATTATTTTAAAATAAATTGATTTATTTATTATAAAAATAATTCAAAGTTTAATTTATTACATAAATAATTCAAGTGAATATTTAAAAATGAATTGTTTAATTTATTATAAAAATTCAAAGTTTATTTTATTACATAAATAATTCAATAGTTTAATTTATAATGAATTGTTTAATTTATTTTATAAATAATTCAAGTGCTTATTTTAAAATGAATTGATTTATTTATTATACAAATAATTCAAAGTTTAATTTATTGCATAAATAATTCAACAGTTTAATTTATAAATGAATTGTTTCATTTATTACAGAAATAATTCAAGTGAATATTTTAAAATGAATTTTTTAATTCATTATAAAAACAATTCAAAGATTAATTTTTTAATATAAATAATGCAATAGTTTAATTTATTATATAAATAATTCAATAGTTTATTGTATAATGAATTGTTTAATTTATTACATAAATAATTCAAGTGAATATTTTAAAATGAATTGTTTAATTTATTATATAAATAATTCAAAGTTTAATTTCTTATATAAATAATACAATAGTTTAATATATTATGTAAATAATTCAATAGTTTAATTTATAATGAATTGTTTAATTTATTATAAAAATAATTCAAAAATTAATTTATTCTCTCGATAATTCAATACTTTAATTAATAATGAATTGTTTAATTTATTTTATAAATAATTCAAGTTATTATTTTGAAATAAATTTAATAATTCATTCTGAAAATACTTCAAAAATTAATTTATCACATAATTAATTCAATACTTTAATTAATAATGAATTGTTTAATTTGTTTTATAAATTATTCATGTGATTATTTTAAAATGAATTGTCTAATTTAATATAAAAATAATTCAAAGTTTATTAATTATATAAATAATTCAATTGTTTAATTGATCATATAAATAATTCAATAGTTTAATTTATAATGAATTGTTTCATTTGTTATATAAATAATTCAAGTGATTATTTTAAAGTGAATTGTTTAATTTATTATAAATATAATTCAAAGTTTAATTTATTATAAAAATAATTCAAAGTTTAATTTATTATATAAATAATTCAAGTGATTATTTTAAAATAAATTGATTGATTTATTATAAAAATAATTCAAAGATTAATTTTTTAATATAAATAATGCAATTGTTTCATTTATTATATAAATAATTCAATTGTTTAATTTATTATGAATTGTTTAATTTATTTCATAAATAATTCAAGTGATTATTTCAAAAAGAATTGTTTAATTTATTATAAAAATAATTCAAAGTTTAATTTCTTATATAAATAATGCAATAGTTTAATATATTATAGAAATAATTCAATTGTTTAATTTATTATGAATTGTTTAATTTATTTTATAAATAATTCAAGTGATTATTTTAAAATGAATTGTTTAATTTATTATAAAAATAATTCAAAAATTAATTTATCCTATAGATAATTCAATACTTTAATTAATAATGAATTGTTTAACTTATTTTTTAAACAATTCATGTGTATATTTTAAAATGAATTGTTTGATTTATTATAAATAGAATTCAAAGTTTAATTTATTATAAAAATAATTCAAAGTTTAATTTATTTTATAAATAATGCAATAGTTAATTTATTTTATAAATAATTCAAGTGCTTATTTTAAAATGAATTGATTTATTCATTATAAAAATAATTCAAAGTTTAATTTATTACATAAATAATTCAATAGTTTAATTTATAAATGAATTGTTTAATTTATTACATAAATAATTCAAGTGAATATTTTAAAATGAATTTTTAAATTTATTATAAAAATAATTCAAAGATTAATTTTTTAATATAAATAATGCAATCGTTTAATTTATTATATAAATAATTCAATTGTTTAATTTATTTTATAAATAATTCAAGTGATTATTTTAAAATGAATTGTCTAATTTTATATAAAAATAATTCAAAGTTTATTAATTATATAAATAATTGAATAGTTTAATTGATCATATAAATAAATCAATAGTTTAACTTATAATGAATTGTTTAATTTATTATAAAAATAATTCAAGTGATTATTTTTAAATGAATTGTTTAATTTATTATAAAAATAATTCAAAGTTTAATTTATCATATAAATAATTCAATAGTTTAATTTATAATGAATTGTTTAATTTATTATAAAAATAATTCAAAAATTAAGTTATCCTATAGATAATTCAATACTTGAATTAATAATGAATTTGTAAACTTATTTTATAAACAATTCATGTGATTATTTTAAAATGAATTGTTTAATTTATTATATAAATAATTCAAGTGATTATTTTAAAATAAATTGATTCAGTTATTATAAAAATAATTCAAAGTTTAATTTTTTTATATAAATAATGGAATACTTTCATTTATTATATAAATAATTCAATAGTTTAATTTATAATGAATTGTTTAATTTATTTTATAAATAATTCAATTTATTATTTTGAAATAAATTTAATAATTCATTCTGAAAATACTTCAAAAATTAATTTATCATATAATTAATTCAATACTTTAATTAATAATGAATTGTTTAACTTGCTTTATAAATTATTCATGTGATTATTTTAAAATGAAATGTCTAATTTAATATAAAAATAATTCAAAGTTTATTAATTATATAAAAAGTTCAATTGTTTAATTGATCATATAAATAATTCAATAGTTTAATTTATTATGAATTGTTTAATTTATTGCATAAATAATTCAAGTGATTATTTTAAAATGAATTGTTTAATTTATTACATAAATAATTCTAGTGATTATTTCAAAAAGAATTGTTTAATTTATTATAAAAATAATTCAAAGTTTAATTTCTTATATAAATAATGCCATAGTTTAATATATTATATAAATAATTCAATTGTTTAATTTATTATGAATTGTTTAATTTATTTTATAAATAATTCAAGTGATTATTTCAAAAAGAATTGTTTAATTTATTATAAAAATAATTCAAAGTTTAATTTCTTATATAAATAATGCCATAGTTTAATATATTATATAAATAATTCAATTGTTTAATTTATTATGAATTGTTTAATTTATTTTATAAATAATTCAAGTGATTATTTTATAATGAATTGTTTAATTTATTTTATAAATAATTCAAGTTATTATTTTGAAATAAATTTAATAATTCATTCTGAAAATACTTCAAAAATTAATTTATCATATAATTAATTCAATACTTTAATTAATAATGAATTGTTTAATTTATTTTATAAATAATTCAAGTGATTATTTTAAAATGAATTGTTTAATTTATTATAAAAATAATTCAAAGTTTAATTTATTATAAAAATAATTCAAAGTTTAATTTATAATGAATTGTTTAATTTATTATATAAATAATTCAAGTGATTACTTTAAAATAAATTGATTTATTTATTATAAAAATATTTCAAAGATTAATTTTTTATTTAAATAATTCAATAGTTTAATTTATAATGAATTGCTTAATTTATTTTATTAATAATTCAAGTGATTATTTTAAAATGAATTGTTTAATTTAGTATAAAAATAATTCAAAGTTTAATTTATTGTATAAACAATGCAATAGTTTAATTTATTATATAAATAATTCTATAGTTTAATTTATAATGAATTGTTTAATTTATTATACAAATAATTCAAGTGATTATTTTTAAATGAATTGTTTATTTTATGACATAAATAATTCAAGTGAGTATTTTAAAATAAATTGTTTAATTTATTATAAAAATTCAAAGTTTAATTTATTACATAAATAATTCAATAGTTTAATAAATAATTCAAGTTATTATTTTGAAATAAATTTAATAATTCATTATGAAAATACTTCAAAAATTAATTTATCCTATAGGTAATTCAATACTTTAATAATTAATTTTTAAACATATTTTATAAACAATTCATTGATTATTTTAAAATGAATTGTTTAATTTATTATAAAAATAATTAAAAAGTTTAATTTATTACATAAATAATTCAAGTGAATATTTTAAAATGAATTGTTTAATTTATTATAAAAATAATGCAAAGTTTAATTTCTTATATAAATAATGCAATAGTTTAATATATTATATAAATAATTTTATAGTTTAATTTATAATGAATTGTTTAATTTATTATACAAATAATTCAATAGTTTAATTTATAATGAATTGTTTAATTTATTTTATAAATAATTCAAGTGATTATTTTAAAAAGAATTGCTTAATTTATTATAAAAATAATTCAAAGTTTAATTCATTGTATAAAAAATGCAATAGTTTAATTTATTATATAAATAATTCTATAGTTTAATTAATAATGAATTGTTTAATTTATTATACGAATAATTCAATTGTTTAATATATTGTGATTTGTTTAATTTATTTTATAAATAATTCAAGTGATTATTTTAAAATAAATTGATTTATTTATTATAAAAATAATTCAAAGTTTAATTTATTACATAAGTAATTCAAGTGAATATTTAAAAATGAATTGTTTAATTTATTATAAAAATTCAAAGTTTATTCTATTACATAAATAATTCAATAGTTTAATTTATAATGAATTGTTTAATTTATTTTATAAATAATTCAAGTGCTTATTTTAAAATGAATTGATTTATTTATTATACAAATAATTCAAAGTTTAATTTATTGCATAAATAATTCAACAGTTTAATTTATAAATGAATTGTTTCATTTATTACAGAAATAATTCAAGTGAATATTTTAAAATGAATTTTTTAATTCATTATAAAAACAATTCAAAGATTATTTTTTTAATATAAATAATGCAATAGTTTAATTTATTATATAAATAATTCAAGTGATTATTTTAAAATGAATTGTTTAATTTATTATAAAAATAATTCAAAGTTTAATTTATCATATAAATAATTCAATAGGTTAATTTATAATGAAATGTTTAATTTATTATAAAAATGATTCAAAAATTAATTTATCCTATAGATAATTCAATACTTTAATTAATAATGAATTGTTTAATTTATTTTATAAATAATTCAAGTGATTATTTTAAAATGAATTGTTTTGTTTATTATAAAAATAATTCAAAGCTTAATTTATTGCATAAACAATGCAATAGTTTAATTTATAATGAATTGTTTAATTTATTTTATAAATAATTCAAGTGATTATTTGAAAAAGAATTGCTTAATTTATTATAAAAATAATTCAAAGTTTAATTTATTTTATAAATAATTCAATTGTTTAATTTATTTTATAAATAATTCAAGTGCTTATTTTAAAATAAATTGATTTATTCATTATAAAAATAATTCAAAGTTTAATTTATTACATAAATAATCCAATAGTTTAATTTATAAATGAATTGTTTAATTTATTACATAAATAATTCAAGTGAATATTTTAAAATGAATTGCTTAATTTATTATAAAAATAATTCAAAGATTTTTTTAATATAAATAATGCAATAGTTTAATTTATTATATAAATAATTCAAGTGATTATTTCAAAAAGAATTGTTTAAATTATTATAAAAATAATTCAAAGTTTAATTTCTTATATAAATAATGCAATAGTTTAATATATTATATAAATAATTTTATAATTTAATTTATAATGAATTGTTTAATATTTTATAAAAACAATTCAAAAATTAATTTATCCTATAGATAATTCAATACTTTAATTAATAATGAATTGTTTAACTTGTTTTATAAATTATTCATGTGATTATTTTAAAATGAATTGTCTAATTTAATATAAAATAATTCAAAGTTTATTAATTATATAAATAATTCAATTGTTTAATTGATCATATAAATAATTCAATAGTTTAATTTATAATGAATTGTTTCATTTGTTATATAAATAATTCAAGTGATTATTTTAAAATGAATTGTTTAATTTATTATAAATAGAATTCAAAGTTTAATTTATTATAAAAATAATTCAAAGTTTAATTTATTATATAAATAATTCAAGTGATTATTTTAAAATAAATTGATTTATTATAAAAATAATTCAAAGATCAATTTTTTTATATAAATAATGCAATAGTTTCATTTATTATATAAATAATTCAATAGATTAATTTATAATGAATTGCTTAATTTATTTTATTAATAATTCAAGTGATTATTTTAAAATGAATTGTTTAATTTATTACATAAATAATTCAAGTGATTATTTCAAAAAGAATTGTTTAATTTATTATAAAAATAATTCAAAGTTTAATTTATTATAAAAATAATTCAAAGTTTAATTTATTATATAAATAATGCAATAGTTTAATTTATAATGAATTGTTCACCTTATTATAAAAAGAATTCAAAGTTTAAATTATATAATTAAATATTTTAATTTATTATGTAAATAATTCAATAGATTAATTTGTAATGAATGGTTTAAATTATTATATGAATAATTCAAGTGATTATTTTAAAATGATTTGTTTTATTTATTATAAAAATAATTCAATGATTATTTTTTAATATAAATAATGCAATAGTTTAATTTATTATATAAATAATTCAATAGTTTAATGTATCATGAATTGTTTAATTTATTAAATAAATAATTCAAGTGATTATTTCAAAAAGAATTGTTTAATTTATTATAAAAATAATTCAAAGTTTAATTTCTTATATAAATAATGCAATAGTTTAATATATTATATAAATAATTTTATAGTTTAATTTATAATGAATTGTTTAATTTATTATACAAATAATTCAAGTGATTATTTCAAAAAGAATTGTTTAATTTATTATAAAAATAATTCAAAGTTTAATTTCTTATATATATAATGCAATAGTTTAATTTATTTTATAAATAATTCAATTGTTTAATTTATTATGAATTGTTTAATTTACTTTATAAATAATTCAAGTGCTTATTTTAAAATGAATTGATTAATTTATTATAAAAATAATTCAAAGTTTAATTTATTGCATAAATAATTCAACCGTTTAATTTATAAATTAATTGTTTCATTTATTACATAAATAACTCAAGTGAATATTTTAAAATGAATTTTTAAATTCATTATAAAAACAATTCAAAGATTATTTTTTTAATATAAATAATGCAATAGTTTAATTTATTACATAAATAATTCAATAGTTTAATGTATAATGAATTGTTTAATTTAATATATAAATAATTCAAAGTTTAATTTTTTATTTAAATAATGCAATAGTTTAATATATTATATAAATAATTCTATCGTTTAATTTATAATGAATTGTTTAATTTATTATACAAATAATTCAATAGTTTAATTTATAATGAATTGTTTAATTTATTACATAAATAATTCAAGTGATCATTTTAAAATAAATTGAATAATTTATTATAAAAATAATTCAAAGTTTAATTTATTATATAAATAATGCAATAGTTTAATTTATTTTATAAACAATTCAATTGTTTAATTTATTATGAATTGTTTAATTTATTTTATAAATAATTCAAGTGCTTATTTTAAAATGAATTGATTTATTCATTATGAAAATAATTCAAAGTTTAATTTATTAAATAAATCATTCAATAGTTTAATTTATAAATGAATTGTTTAATTTATTATGTCAATAATTCAAGTGATTATTTCAAAAAGAATTGTTTAATTCATTATAAAAATAATTCAAAGTTGAATTTCTTATATAAATAATGCAATAGTTTAATATATCATATAAATAATTCAATAGTTTAATTTATAATGAATTGTTTAATTTATTATAAAAATAATTCAAAAATTAATTTATCCTCTCAATAATTCAATACTTTAATTAATAATGAATTGTTTAACTTATTGCATAAACAATTCATGTGATTATTTTAAAATGAATTTTTTGATTTATTATAAATAGAATTCAAAGTTTAAGTTATTATACAAATAATTCAATAGTTTAATTTATAACGAATTGTTTAATTTATTACATAAATAATTCAAGTGATTATTTTAAAAAGAATTGCTTAATTTATTATAAAAATAATTCAAAGTTTAATTTATTTTATAAGTAATGGAATAGTTTAATTTATTTTATAAATAATTCAATTGTTTAATTTATTATGAATTGTTTAATTTATTTTATAAATAATTCAAGTGCTTATTTTAAAATGAATTGTTTAATTTATTGTAAATTTAATTCAAAGTTTAATTTATTATAAAATTAATTGAAAGTTTAATTTATTTCTTTAAATAATTCAATATTTTAATTTATCATGAATTGTTTAATTTATTACATAAACAATTCAAGTGATTATTTAAAAAAAAATTGATTTATTTATTATAAAAATAATTCAAAGTTTATTTTATGACATAAATAATTCAAGTGAATATTTTAAAATGAATTGTTTAATTTATTATAAAAATTCAAAGTTTAATTTATTACATAAATAATTCAATAGTTTAATTTATAATGAATTGTGTAATTTATTTTATAAATAATTCAAGTTATTATTTTGAAATAAATTTAATAATTCATTATGAAAATACTTCAAAAATTAATTTATCCTATAGATAATTCGATACTTTAATTAATAATGAATTGTTTAACATATTTTATAAACAATTCATGTGATTATTTTAAAATGAATTGTTTAATTTATTATGAAAATTTAACGTTCAATTTTTTATATAAATAATTCAATAGGTTAATTTATAATGAAATGTTTAATTTATTATAAAAATGATTCAAAAATTAATTTATCCTATAGATAATTCAATGCTTTAATTAATAATGAATTGTTTAATTTATTTTATAAATAATTCAAGTGATTATTTTAAAATGAATTGTTTTGTTTGTTATAAAAATAATTCAAAGCTTAATTTATTGCATAAACAATGCAATAGTTTAATTTATAATGAATTGTTTAATTTATTTTATAAATAATTCAAGTGATTATTTGAAAAACAATTGCTTAATTTATTATAAAATAATTCAAAGTTTAATTTATTTTATAAATAATTCAATTGTTTAATTTATTTTATAAATAATTCAAGTGCTTATTTTAAAATAAATTGATTTATTCATTATAAAAATAATTCAAAGTTTAATTTATTACATAAATAATCCAATAGTTTAATTTATAAATGAATTGTTTAATTTATTACATAAATAATTCAAGTGAATATTTTAAAATGAATTGTTTAATTTATTATAAAAATAATTCAAAGATTTTTTTAATATAAATAATGCAATAGTTTAATTTATTATATAAATGATTCAATATTTTAATGTATAATGAATTGTTTATTTTATTATATAAATAATTCAAGCGATTATTTCAAAAAGAATTGTTTAATTTATTATATAAATAATGCAATAGTTTAATATATTATATAAATATTTTTTTGGTTTAATTTATAATGAATTGTTTAATTTATTGTACAAATAATTCAATAGTTTAATTTATAATGAATTGTTTAATTTATTTTATAAATAATTCAAGTGATTATTTTAAAAAGAATTGCTTAATTTATTATAAAAATAATTCAAAGTTTAATTTATTATATAAATAATGCAATAGTTTAATTTATTTTATAAATAATTCAATTGTTTAATTTATTATGAATTGTTTAATTTATTTTATAAATAATTCAAGTGCTTATTTAAAAATGAATTGATTTATTTAATATAAAAATAATTTGAAGTTTTATTTATTACATAAATAATTCAAGTTTAATTTATAAATGAATTGTTTAATTTATTACATAAATAATTCAAGTCATTATTTTAAAATGAATTGTTTAATTTATTATAAAAATAACTCAAAGTTTATTTTTTTATTTAAATAATGCAATAGTTTAATATATTATATAAATAATTCAATAGGTTAATTTATAATGAAATGTTTAATTTATTATAAAAATGATTCCAAAATTAATTTATCCTATAGATAATTCAATACTTTAATTAATAATGAATTGTTTAATTTATTTTATAAATAATTCAAGTGATTATTTAAAAATGAATCGTTTTGTTTATTATAAAAATAATTCAAAGCTTAATTTATTGCATAAACAATGCAATAGTTTAATTTATAATGAATTGTTTAATTTATTTTATAAATAATTCAAGTGATTATTTGAAAAACAATTGCTTAATTTATTATAAAAATAATTCAAAGTTTAATTTATTTTATAAATAATTCAATTCTTTAATTTATTTTATAAATAATTCAAGTGCTTATTTTAATATAAATTGATTTATTCATTATAAAAATAATTCAAAGTTTAATTTATTGTATAAATAATGCAATAGTTTAATTTATTATATAAATAATGCAATAGTTTAATATATTATATAAATAATTTTATAGTTTAATTTATAATGAATTGTTTAATTTATTATACAAATAATTCAAGTGATTATTTTAAAAAGAATTGCTTAAGTTATTATAAAAATAATTCAAAGTTTAATTTATTATATAAATAATGCAATAGTTTACTTAAAATGAATTGTTTAATTTATTATATAAATAATTCAAGTGATTGTTTTAAAATGAATTGTTTAATTTATTATAAAAATAATTCAAAGTTTAATTTATCATATAAATAATTCAATAGGTTAATTTATAATGAAATGTTTAATTTATTATAAAAATGATTCAAAAATTAAATTATCCTATAGATAATTCAATACTTTAATTAATAATGAATTGTATAATTTATTTTATAAATAATTCAAGTGATTATTTTAAAATGAATAGTCTAATTTCATATTTCAAAGTTCAAAGTGTATTAATTATATAAATAATTCAATAGTTTAATTGATCATATAAATAATTCAATAGTTTAACTTATAATGAATTTTTTAATTTATTATATAAATAATTCAAGTGATTATTTTAAAATGAATTGTTTAATTTATTATAAAAATAATTCAAAGTTTAATTTATCATATAAATAATTCAATAGGTTAATTTATAATGAAATGTTTAATTTATTATAAAAATGATTCAAAAATTAAATTATCCTATAGATAATTCAATACTTTAATTAATAATGAATTGTTTAATTTATTTTATAAATAATTCAAGTGATTATTTTAAAATGAATTGTTTTGTTTATTATAAAAATAATTCAAAGCTTAATTTATTGCATAAACAATGCGATAGTTTAATTTATAATGAATTGTTTAATTTATTTTATAAATAATTCAAGTGATTATTTGAAAAACAATTGCTTAATTTATTATAAAAATAATTCAAAGTTTAATTTATTTTATAAATAATTCAATTGTTTAATTTATTTTATAAATAATTCAAGTGCTTATTTAAAATAAATTGATTTATTCATTATAAAAATAATTCAAAGTTTAATTTATTACATAAATAATCCAACAGTTTAATTTATAAATGAATTGTTTAATTTATTACATAAATAATTCAAGTGAATGTTTTAAAATGAATTGTTTAATTTATTATAAAAATAATTCAAAGATTTTTTAAATATAAATAATGCAATAGTTCAATTTATTATATAAATAATTCAATATTTTAATGTATAATGAATTGTTTAATTTATTATATACATAATTCAAGCGATTATTTCAAAAAGAATTGTTTAATTTATTATAAAAATAATTCAAAGTTTAATTTCTTATATAAATAATGCAATAGTTTAATATATTATATAAATATTTTTTTGGTTTAGTTTATAATGAATTGTTTAATTTATTGTACAAATAATTCAAGTGATTATTTTAAAAAAGAATTGCTTAATTTGTTATAAAAATAATTCAAAGTTTAATTTATTATATAAATAATGCAATAGTTTAATTTATTTTATAAATAATTCAATTGTTTAATTTATTATGAATTGTTTAATTTATTTTATAAATAATTCAAGTGCTTATTTAAAAATGAATTGATTTATTTAATATAAAAATAATTTGAAGTTTTATTTATTACATAAATAATTCAACAGTTTAATTTATAAATGAATTGTTTAATTTATTACATAAATAATTCAAGTGATTATTTTAAAATGAATTGTTTAATTTATTATAAAAATAACTCAAAGTTTATTTTTTTATTTAAATAATGCAATAGTTTAATATATTATATAAATAATTCAATAGGTTAATTTATAATGAAATGTTTAATTTATTATAAAAATGATTCCAAAATTAATTTATCCTATAGATAATTCAATACTTTAATTAATAATGAATTGTTTAATTTATTTTATAAATAATTCAAGTGATTATTTTAAAATGAATCGTTTTGTTTATTATAAAAATAATTCAAAGTTTAATTTATTGCATAAACAATGCAATAGTTTAATTTATAATGAATTGTTTAATTTATTTTATAAATAATTCAAGTGATTATTTGAAAAACAATTGCTTAATTTATTATATAAATAATTCAATTGTTTAATTTATTTTATAAATAATTCAAGTGCTTATTTTAATATAAATTGATTTATTCATTATAAAAATAATTCAAAGTTTAATTTATTACATGAATAATCCAATAGTTTAATTTATAAATGAATTGTTTAATTTATTACATAAATAATTCAAGTGAATATTTTAAAATGAATTGTTTAATTTATTATAAAAATAATTCAAAGATTTTTTTAATATAAATAATGCAATGGTTTAATTTATTATATAAATAATTCAATATTTTAATGTATAATGAATTGTTTAATTTATTATATAAATAATTCAAGCGATTATTTCAAAAAGAATTGTTTAATTTATTATAAAAATAATTCAAAGTTTAATTTATTGTATAAATAATGCAATAGTTTAATTTATTATATAAATAATGCAATAGTTTAATATATTATATAAATAATTTTATAGTTTAATTTATAATGAATTGTTTAATTTATTATACAAATAATTCAAGTGATTATTT
Source organism: Heptranchias perlo (assembly GCF_035084215.1). Taxonomy (NCBI): domain Eukaryota; kingdom Metazoa; phylum Chordata; class Chondrichthyes; order Hexanchiformes; family Hexanchidae; genus Heptranchias; species Heptranchias perlo. Next base: position 291,243 of record NW_027139265.1, read on the forward strand.
TAAAAAGAATTGCTTAAGTTATTATAAAAATAATTCAAAGTTTAATTTATTATATGAATAATGCAATATTTTAACTTAAAATGAATTGTTTAATTTATTATATAAATAATTCAAGTGATTATTTTAAAATGAATTGTTTAATTTATTATAAAAATAATTCAAAGTTTAATTTATCATATAAATAATTCAATAGGTTAATTTATAATGAAATGTTTAATTTATTATAAAAATGATTCAAAAATTAAATTATCCTATAGATAATTCAATACTTTAATTAATAATGAATTGTATAATTTATTTTATAAATAATTCAAGTGATTATTTTAAAATGAATTGTTTTGTTTATTATAAAAATAATTCAAAGCTTAATTTATTGCATAAACAATGCAATAGTTTAATTTATAATGAATTGTTTAATTTATTTTATAAATAATTCAAGTGATTATTTGAAAAACAATTGCTTAATTTATTATAAAAATAATTCAAAGTTTAATTTATTACATAAATAATCCAATAGTTTAATTTATAAATGAATTGTTTAATTTATTACATAAATAATACAAGTGAATATTTTAAAATGAATTGTTTAATTTATTATAAAAATAATTCAAAGATTTTTTTAATATAAATAATGCAATAGTTTAATATATTATATAAATAATTCAATAGTTTAATGTATAAAGAATTGTTTAATTTATTATAAAAATGATTCAAAGTTTAATTTCTTCTATAGATAATGCAATAGTTTAATATATTATATAAATAATTTGATAGTTTAATTTATAATGAATTGTTTAATTTATTATACAAATAATTCAATAGTTTAATTTATAATGAATTGTTTAATTTATTTTATAAATAATTCAAGTGATTATTTTAAAAAGAAATGCATAATTTATTATAAAAATAATTCAAAGTTTAATTTATTATATAAATAATGCAATAGTTTAATTTATTTTATAAATAATGCAATAGTTTAATATATTATATAAATAATTTGATAGTTTAATTTATAATGAATTGTTTAATTTATTATACAAATAATTCAAGTGCTTATTTAAAAATGAATTGATTTATTTATTATAAAAATAATTCGAAGTTTAATTTATTACATAAATAATTCAAGTGATTATTTTAAAATGAATTGTTTAATTTATTATAAAAATAACTCAAAGTTTATTTTTTAATTTAAATAATGCAATAGTTTAATATATTATATAAATAATTCTATAGTTTAATTTATAATGAATTAATTTATTATACAAATAATTCAATAGTTTAATTTATAATGAATTGTTTAATTTATTACATAAATAATTCAAGTGATTATTTTAAAATGAATAGTCTAATTTCATATTTCAAAGTTCAAAGTGTATTAATTATATAAATAATTCAATAGTTTAATTGATCATATAAATAATTCAATAGTTTAACTTATAATGAATTTTTTAATTTATTATATAAATAATTCAAGTGATTATTTTAAAATGAATTGTTTAATTTATTATAAAAATAATTCAAAGTTTAATTTATCATATAAATAATTCAATAGGTTAATTTATAATGAAATGTTTAATTTATTATAAAAATGATTCAAAAATTAAATTATCCTATAGATAATTCAATACTTTAATTAATAATGAATTGTTTAATTTATTTTATAAATAATTCAAGTGATTATTTTAAAATGAATTGTTTTGTTTATTATAAAAATAATTCAAAGCTTAATTTATTGCATAAACAATGCGATAGTTTAATTTATAATGAATTGTTTAATTTATTTTATAAATAATTCAAGTGATTATTTGAAAAACAATTGCTTAATTTATTATAAAAATAATTCAAAGTTTAATTTATTTTATAAATAATTCAATTGTTTAATTTATTTTATAAATAATTCAAGTGCTTATTTAAAATAAATTGATTTATTCATTATAAAAATAATTCAAAGTTTAATTTATTACATAAATAATCCAACAGTTTAATTTATAAATGAATTGTTTAATTTATTACATAAATAATTCAAGTGAATGTTTTAAAATGAATTGTTTAATTTATTATAAAAATAATTCAAAGATTTTTTAAATATAAATAATGCAATAGTTCAATTTATTATATAAATAATTCAATATTTTAATGTATAATGAATTGTTTAATTTATTATATACATAATTCAAGCGATTATTTCAAAAAGAATTGTTTAATTTATTATAAAAATAATTCAAAGTTTAATTTCTTATATAAATAATGCAATAGTTTAATATATTATATAAATATTTTTTTGGTTTAGTTTATAATGAATTGTTTAATTTATTGTACAAATAATTCAAGTGATTATTTTAAAAAAGAATTGCTTAATTTGTTATAAAAATAATTCAAAGTTTAATTTATTATATAAATAATGCAATAGTTTAATTTATTTTATAAATAATTCAATTGTTTAATTTATTATGAATTGTTTAATTTATTTTATAAATAATTCAAGTGCTTATTTAAAAATGAATTGATTTATTTAATATAAAAATAATTTGAAGTTTTATTTATTACATAAATAATTCAACAGTTTAATTTATAAATGAATTGTTTAATTTATTACATAAATAATTCAAGTGATTATTTTAAAATGAATTGTTTAATTTATTATAAAAATAACTCAAAGTTTATTTTTTTATTTAAATAATGCAATAGTTTAATATATTATATAAATAATTCAATAGGTTAATTTATAATGAAATGTTTAATTTATTATAAAAATGATTCCAAAATTAATTTATCCTATAGATAATTCAATACTTTAATTAATAATGAATTGTTTAATTTATTTTATAAATAATTCAAGTGATTATTTTAAAATGAATCGTTTTGTTTATTATAAAAATAATTCAAAGCTTAATTTATTGCATAAACAATGCAATAGTTTAATTTATAATGAATTGTTTAATTTATTTTATAAATAATTCAAGTGATTATTTGAAAAACAATTGCTTAATTTATTATATAAATAATTCAATTGTTTAATTTATTTTATAAATAATTCAAGTGCTTATTTTAATATAAATTGATTTATTCATTATAAAAATAATTCAAAGTTTAATTTATTACATGAATAATCCAATAGTTTAATTTATAAATGAATTGTTTAATTTATTACATAAATAATTCAAGTGAATATTTTAAAATGAATTGTTTAATTTATTATAAAAATAATTCAAAGATTTTTTTAATATAAATAATGCAATGGTTTAATTTATTATATAAATAATTCAATATTTTAATGTATAATGAATTGTTTAATTTATTATATAAATAATTCAAGCGATTATTTCAAAAAGAATTGTTTAATTTATTATAAAAATAATTCAAAGTTTAATTTATTGTATAAATAATGCAATAGTTTAATTTATTATATAAATAATGCAATAGTTTAATATATTATATAAATAATTTTATAGTTTAATTTATAATGAATTGTTTAATTTATTATACAAATAATTCAAGTGATTATTTTAAAAAGAATTGCTTAAGTTATTATAAAAATAATTCAAAGTTTAATTTATTATATGAATAATGCAATAGTTTAACTTAAAATGAATTGTTTAATTTATTATATAAATAATTCAAGTGATTATTTTAAAATGAATTGTTTAATTTATTATAAAAATAATTCAAAGTTTAATTTATCATATAAATAATTCAATAGGTTAATTTATAATGAAATGTTTAATTTATTATAAAAATGATTCAAAAATTAAATTATCCTATAGATAATTCAATACTTTAATTAATAATGAATTGTATAATTTATTTTATAAATAATTCAAGTGATTATTTTAAAATGAATTGTTTTGTTTATTATAAAAATAATTCAAAGCTTAATTTATTGCATAAACAATGCAATAGTTTAATTTATAATGAATTGTTTAATTTATTTTATAAATAATTCAAGTGATTATTTGAAAAACAATTGCTTAATTTATTATAAAAATAATTCAAAGTTTAATTTATTACATAAATAATCCAATAGTTTAATTTATAAATGAATTGTTTAATTTATTACATAAATAATTAAAGTGAATATTTTAAAATGAATTGTTTAATTTATTATAAAAATAATTCAAAGATTTTTTTAATATAAATAATGCAATAGTTTAATATATTATATAAATAATTCAATAGTTTAATGTATAAAGAATTGTTTAATTTATTATAAAAATGATTCAAAGTTTAATTTCTTCTATAGATAATGCAATAGTTTAATATATTATATAAATAATTTGATAGTTTAATTTATAATGAATTGTTTAATTTATTATACAAATAATTCAATAGTTTAATTTATAATGAATTGTTTAATTTATTTTATAAATAATTCAAGTGATTATTTTAAAAAGAAATGCATAATTTATTATAAAAATAATTCAAAGTTTAATTTATTATATAAATAATGCAATAGTTTAATTTATTTTATAAATAATGCAATAGTTTAATATATTATATAAATAATTTGATAGTTTAATTTATAATGAATTGTTTAATTTATTATACAAATAATTCAATAATTTAATTTATAATGAATTGTTTAATTTATTTTATAAATAATTCAAGTGCTTATTTAAAAATGAATTGATTTATTTATTATAAAAATAATTCGAAGTTTAATTTATTACATAAATAATTCAAGTGATTATTTTAAAATGAATTGTTTAATTTATTATAAAAATAACTCAAAGTTTATTTTTTAATTTAAATAATGCAATAGTTTAATATATTATATAAATAATTCTATAGTTTAATTTATAATGAATTGTTTAATTTATTATACAAATAATTCAATAGTTTAATTTATAATGAATTGTTTAATTTATTACATAAATAATTCAAGTGATTATTTAAAAAAGAATTGCTTAATTTATTATAAAAATAATTCAAAGTTTAATTTATTTTATAAATAATGGAATAGTTTAATTTATTTTATAAATAATTCAATTGTTTAATTTATTATGAATTGTTTAATTTATTTTATAAATAATTCAAGTGCTTATTTTCAAATGAATTGTTTAATTTATTGTAAATTTAATTCAAAGTTTAATTTATTATAAAATTAATTGAAAGTTTAATTTATTACATAAATAATTCAAGTGATTATTTAAAAAAAATTGATTTATTTATTATAAAATTAATTGAAAGTTTATTTTATGACATAAATAATTCAAGTGAATATTTTAAAATGAATTGTTTAATTTATTATAAAAGTTCAAAGTTTAATTTATTACATAAATAATTCAATAGTTTAATTTATAATGAATTGTGTAATTTATTTTATAAATAATTCAAGTTATTATTTTGAAATAAATTTAATAATTCATTATGAAAATACTTCAAAAATTAATTTATCCTATAGATAATTCAATACTTTAATTAATAATGAATTGTTTAACATATTTTATAAACAATTCATGTGATTATTTTAAAATGAATTGTTTAATTTATTATGAAAATTTAACGTTCAATTTTTTATATAAATAATTCAATAGGTTAATTTATAATGAAATGTTTAATTTATTATAAAAATGATTCAAAAATTAATTTATCCTATAGATAATTCAATGCTTTAATTAATAATGAATTGTTTAATTTATTTTATAAATAATTCAAGTGATTATTTTAAAATGAATTGTTTTGTTTGTTATAAAAATAATTCAAAGCTTAATTTATTGCATAAACAATGCAATAGTTTAATTTATAATGAATTGTTTAATTTATTTTATAAATAATTCAAGTGATTATTTGAAAAACAATTGCTTAATTTATTATAAAAATAATTCAAAGTTTAATTTATTTTATAAATAATTCAATTGTTTAATTTATTTTATAAATAATTCAAGTGCTTATTTTAAAATAAATTGATTTATTCATTATAAAAATAATTCAAAGTTTAATTTATTACATAAATAATCCAATAGTTTAATTTATAAATGAATTGTTTAATTTATTACATAAATAATTCAAGTGAATATTTTAAAATGAATTGTTTAATTTATTATAAAAATAATTCAAAGATTTTTTTAATATAAATAATGCAATAGTTTAATTTATTATATAAATAATTCAATATTTTAATGTATAATGAATTGTTTAATTTATTATATAAATAATTCAAGCGATTATTTCAAAAAGAATTGTTTAATTTATTATAAAAATAATTCAAAGTTTAATTTCTTATATAAACAATGCAATAGTTTAATATATTATATAAATAATTTTATAGTTTAATTTATAATGAATTGTTTAATTTATTGTACAAATAATTCAATAGTTTAATTTATAATGAATTGTTTAATTTATTTTATAAATAATTCAAGTGATTATTTTAAAAAGAATTGCTTAATTTATTATAAAAATAATTCAAAGTTTAATTTATTATATAAATAATTCAATTGTTTAATTTATTATGAATTGTTTAATTTATTTTATAAATAATTCAAGTGCTTATTTAAAAATGAATTGATTTATTTAATATAAAAATAATTCGAAGTTTTATTTATTACATAAATAATTCAACAGTTTAATTTATAAATGAATTGTTTAATTTATTACATAAATAATTCAAGTGATTATTTTAAAATGAATTGTTTAATTTATTATAAGAATAACTCAAAGTTTATTTTTTTATTTAAATAATGAAATAGTTTAATATATTATATAAATAATTCTATAGTTTAATTTATAATGAATTGTTTAATTTATTAAACAAATAATTCAACAGTTTAATTTATAAATGAATTGTTTAATTTATTACATAAATAATTCAAGTGATTATTTTAAAATGAATTGTTTAATTTATTATAAGAATAACTCAAAGTTTATTTTTTTATTTAAATAATGAAATAGTTTAATATATTATATAAATAATTCTATAGTTTAATTTATAATGAATTGTTTAATTTATTAAACAAATAATTCAATAGTTTAATTTATTATGAATTGTTTAATTTATTGTAAATTTAATTCAAAGTTTAATTTATTATAAAATTAATTGAAAGTTTATTTTATGACATAAATAATTCAAGTGAATATTTTAAAATGAATTGTTTAATTTATTATAAAAATTCAAAGTTTAATTTATTACATAAATAATTCAATAGTTTAATTTATAATGAATTGTGTAATTTATTTTATAAATAATTCAAGTTATTATTTTGAAATACATTTAATAATTCATTATGAAAATACTTAAAAAATTAATTTATCCTATAGATAATTCAATACTTTAATTAATAATGAATTGTTTAACATATTTTATAAACAATTCATGTGATTAATTTAAAAGGAATTGTTTAATTTATTATAAAAATTTAACGTTCAATTTATTATATAAATAATTCAATATTTTAATTTATAATGAATTGTTTAATTTATTACATAAATAATTCAAGTGAATATTTTAAAATGAATTGTTTAATTTATTTTAAAAATAATTCAAAGATTATTTTTTTTATATAAATAATGCAATAGTTTCATTTATTATATAAATATTTCAATAGTTTAATTTGTAATGAATTGCTTAATTTATTTTATTAATAATTCAAGTGATTATTTTAAAATGAATTGTTTAATTTATTATAAAAATAATTCAAAGTTTAATTTATTGTATAAAAAATGCAATAGTTTAATTTATTATATAAATAATTCTATAGTTTAATTTATAATGAATTGTTTAATTTATTATACGAATAATTCAATTGTTTAATTTATTGTGAATTGTTTAATTTATTTTATGAATAATTCAAGTGATTATTTTAATATAATTGATTTATTTATTATAAAAATAATTCAAAGTTTAATTTATTACATAAATAATTCAAGTGAATATTTAAAAATGAATTGTTTAATTTATTATAAAAATTCAAAGTTTAATTTATTACATAAATAATTCAATAGTTTAATTTATCATGTCTCACGAATTTGATTGAGTTTTTTGAAGGGGTAACCAAGAAGATAGATGAGGGCTGTGCAGTGGACGTGGTCGACATGGACTTCAGCAAAGCATTTGACAAGGTACCGCATGGTAGGTTGTTACATAAGGTTAAATCTCATGGGATCCAAGGTGAGGTAGCCAATTGGATACAAAATTGGCTTGACGACAGAAGACAGAGGGTGGTTGTAGAGGGTTGTTTTTCAAACTGGATGCCTGTGTCCAGCGGTGTGCCTCAGGGATCGGTGCTGGGTCCGCTGTTATTTGTTATTTATATTAATGATTTGGATGAGAATTTAGGAGGCATGTTTGCAGATGACACCAAGATTGGTGGCATTGTGGACAGTGAAGAAGGTTATCTGGGATTGCAACGGGATATTGATCAATTGGGCCAGTGGGCCGATGAATGGCAGATGGAGTTTAATTTAGATAAATGTGAGGTGATGCATTTTGGTAGATCGAATCGGGCCAGGACCTACTCCGTTAATGGTAGGGCGTTGGGGAGAGTTATAGAACAAAGAGATCTGGGAGTACAGGTTCATAGCTCCTTGAAAGTGGAGTCACAGGTGGATAGGGTGGTGAAGAAGGCATTCAGCATGCTTGGTTTCATTGGTCAGAACATTGAATGCAGGAGTTGGGATGTCTTGTTGAAGTTGTACAGGGCATTGGTGAGGCCACACTTGGAGTACTGTGTACAGTTCTGGTCACCCTATTATAGAAAGGATATTATTAAACTAGAAAGAGTGCAGAAAAGATTTACTAGGATGCTACCGGGACTTGATG